>NC_143554.1:35423409-35726439 GCF_054136105.1 Typopeltis vanoorti
TAAAGGATTAAACTAAATTTATTATAGTCTAACCAAGTGAAAAATAAACTTTTAAAAAAAAAAAGAGGTATATTGTTTGATATATTACGAAGAATAAATATACCTAATATTTTACTACATGCAATTTCGAATATATATATATAAAGATAATGAAATAAAAATAAATGAAAAGTTATCTGAAAACAATCTAAACCAAGGAGTAAGACAGGGATGCCTGCTGTCTCCAATAACTGGAGACAGAGGGCATCCCAATATTTTTCAATATTTACATTAATGAAATATTAGTACAGTGGAACACCTTAAACAATCAAGGTATAGAAATTTCCCAGAATAATAAAATAAATACACTATTATTTGCTGATGATCAAGTAATAATATCAGATAGGGAAGACAATTTACAAAGAGCAATATATAATTTAAACATTATAGTAGAACAGTTTGGAATGAAAATTTCCATAGATAAAACTAAAACAATGGCATTTTGTGGACAAACTCCAGTTAGAAGCAAAATAGTTATTAATAATAAAATAATAGAACAGATAAATACTTTCAGTTATCTTGGATGTGAAATATCATATGAAGGAGAAAAAGACATAAAATTAAAAACTTCAAACTTTTTACAGATTATAGGCTGATAAATAGAACATTCAACCTAAATATAGTACAAAAAGAAACATGCTTGAAAATATACAATACTTTAGCAGTGCCCACATTATTACATTGCAATGAAATTTGGGAACTAAACAAACAAGATAAACAAAGAATAAAAACAAGTGAAATGAGATTTATGAGAAGAACTGCAAATTACACATTATTAGATCAAAAAAGGAATGAAGACATTTTAAAGAACTAAAAACAAAATCACTAGAAGAAAAACTAAACAATTATAAACAAAAATGGTTTGAACATGTAAACCGAATGGCCAACACCTGACATCCAAAACAAATACTAAAATATAAGCCAACTGGAAAGAGAAGGCAGGGTAGACCTCAAAAAAGGATATTGGATGGATAATGAGACGGAACAGGCTAATATGGTCTATACCCATAATTAGTGTTATGATGATGGTTATAGTTTTATTATAATCTAGTTTATTTTTGTTTTTAAGTAAGATCTTGTGAAGAATTTTGTTGATAGTTTTTGGCTGCAGCCATTTTTCAGGAGGGTATTGCTGATAACTTTTAATTCATCTTTAAATGCTTGTTCATTGGAGCAAATCTTCAAAGATTTGCTCCAATGAACTTTGAACTCATTCACAGTAATGGCACCCACAACAGACTCTGGTGAACCTATTCCACTCATTCACCACTCCAAGCAAAAAACCTACTTCTAACCCTTCCTAACTACACTCTTACTCAGTTTCCAAGGATGGCTCCTAGTTCTCCCAACCCCAGACCTGTTCTGAAAAATTTCCTCTAAATTAATCATGTAAAAACCCTTCAGTAATTTGTATAACTTAGTCGTATCACCCCTTTTATGTTTGTCTTTATCAAGGCTCTATAAAGAAGAATAATAACCTGCTTGTCTCTGCATGTCAGAGTATTCTTCAGTAACCAAGTAATCTGATGAGCTGCTTTAGCCACTTTTGCTGAAACATTTTCTCTGCATCAATCCTATAAAATATGGCTTCTAAACTTTAACTCCTTATCCACTAACACTACCAAATCTCTGGCTTCATCAATTTCCTGGAGTACAGTTTCATCAATGTGGTATACAGCTGGTAATCTTTTCTCCCTGAAATGCATAACCTTTCACTTTGTCACATCAAGCTGACATTCATTCTCCTTTTCCCAGGCTGCCAGTCTATCTAAATTATCCTGCAAAATTTTAACATCATCTCCATTAACTGTTGCTCTACCAAACTTTGTATCATCAGCAAACAAATGAACAGTTCTTTTCAGATCCTTTCCTATATCATTAATGTATAAATTAAACAGCAGCAGCCCAAGAACAGAGCCCTGTGGCACGCTGCTAGTCACTGGCCTTCTTCTGGGCTCTACTCCTTAATAAACTACACTGTGATATATCTCCATCAACCACCCTCTTATCCATCTAACGCTATATCCATCCCCATGCGCTTAGTTTACTGATTAGAATTCCAGGTGGTATCCTATCAAAGGCTTTTTGCCAAGTCTATCAGTATCATTGTAAAACCATTACCTTTATCCACTGTATTATAAAACATGAGCAAGTTCCTGAGACATGACCTACCCTTCACAAAACCATGTTGCCCCCATACAGTATCCCATTTTTGTCTATCCATTCTTGTATTTTGCTTTTGAACAACTTCTCCATTACCTTGACAACTTCTGATATGCTGAGCAATTGGTAATTTGTTACATCAGTCTTATAGCCTTCTTTATGCAGTGGGACTATTTTCCCCTCATTTCAGTCCCTTGGGACTAACCCAGAGCTTAGATTAAATAATGTGGTCAAGGACACTGACAGTTCCATAGTACCTTCGCACAAAACTCGAGCTGGTATGCCATCTAATCCCATAGCTGTATTCACATCACTGTTCTGTTATATGCTGTGCATCTCCAGTTCATTCAACCCAGTTTCCGTATAACATTTTGTCTCTCTCATTTCTACAATATCTCAACCGGGATAATATACTCTTGAAAAATATTCACTTAGTAGAGTAGTCCCCCACTTATCTGCAGGTTCACTTTCTGTGGTTTCAGTTACCTGCAGTCAACCCGGTCTGAAAATTTGAAACGGAAACTTCCAGAAATAAACAATTCGTAAGTTTTTATATTGAGCAATGTTCTGAATAGTGTAATGAATTATCACCCCATTCCACTCAGGACGTGAATCATCCCTCTGTCCAGTGTATCTACGCTGTACTGTATACGCTGTCCTCCAGAGTCCTATGGTGGCAAGCTTTACACGACTTCACCTGATGCTTGGTATTGCCCTTCCTTATGTTAGGCTTCTATGCTGCTCTGTGGCCATGGGAAATCCATGTTCTTCAGCTCCTGATTAACAGTTATGGTGTGCGTTGCTTCCAGAGGCATTTTGGAACATGGTAGTGTTTCCATTGCTGACAGGTGATTTTTTCGTGCCTCGTGCTTCAGCACACTTTGGCAGTCATACTGTGTGGTTTAATGTGGCCTACCAGGTCAAGATTATGCTGTAGTTGCTTCAGACATTTCTTCTTCACAGTAATTTTACTTACAGTTGATCTGGGAAGCTGTAGCAGGAAAAAAATTTCTCAAACTGAATTGTTGCTAAGGTGGTATCCTATTATAGTGCAATGTGGAAAGTCATTGAGTTCTTCAATGTGGAATGTTCTACTATTATTGTTCATCTTTGAAGATTGCGAGACTGTGCTTTCATACCTGCATGAGTTGTGATGTATGGTATATACCCCTTTGTAGTAGTGGATGTCTGGATATTTTTGATCATATAATGTAGGTATATTGTTACTTCTCTACAGCCAGCAGTGTGTACATTAATTAACACGTTCATTGCCAAAGACGCGATATCGCGCGATGCGAGTTCTCACCAAACAGCCGATCATGCGTTATCTCGTGGACGTCGTTAACTAAATAAAAAAATAAAAAAAAGTTGGCCACCACACAAAATTCCAATTTTCAGCTTGGCAATGAAAGTGTTAAAGATATAAAACAAGCAATAATGTCAAATAAAAATATATGTATATATAAATCAGCAAGGAAATGCAAACTATTTCTTTGCTTGTTTTATATTCTTAATTAACTTTTTTTTACTTATTATTTCAAGCAAATTTAACGTAAATCTCATTTCACTAATCATATTAATCTTATAGCTAATACAGTTTTTGAATAGAAAAAAAATTGAATAATTTAAGTTTGTAAGTTGTAAGATTGGTAGCATCCACAGAGCCTACTATTTGTATAAGGATAAAGTTGTTAGTAGAAAATGAAAAGGATTCGAGAATGGCAGTGCATTCTACTATGAAAAATTTTAAAACAGCATATATAGAAACATCTAAAACTCCAGTTGAGATTGTTTTATTAATTTTAAGAAATTCGTTGGTAGATGCAGAGATATAATTACTTCCCTGTGTAAAACAATGGTTTGACTTCATTAGTCAAACTAATTTTTACAGTAGTTTATTTGCAGTCCCTTTTGAAGAAGGATATTTATGTTCTGCAGGAAGTGCAGTAGAGAGCAACTAATTTTGTGAAGCTCAAATTTTATGAGACAAATAAAGAAGAGTTTATACAGAAGTTTATGAACTGTTAAGTAATAAAGAAGTTGAATTATAATGATATGCTCCCATGCATAACATTTATGCTGCATTAATATATATTGCCATATGATATAAAATATTGCAGTAGTGATTTCTTTGGAAAGTTGGATGGCAGTCATCTACTGAACATTATTGCTTTGTCTTCATGGTAGCTCAGACTCATATCTACAGCAAACATCTTCATTCTTGTGAATTGGCCTCATAACACCATCACTTAATTTCATGCATTTTAATGCATTTGTATAAATGTATTACAATGTATTTTTATACATTTATGCATATGATATATATATACTGTATACATACGAGGACGATCTGAAAAGTTCTCAGCCTCAACCATAGATGGCAACACTATTGGCACGATTTTTTTTTTCTAAGTTGGTACATCTGTCATCAGCATCTATGTGAAATTGCAAGTCATTCTATCAAGTAGCTTGTTTTATATAGCTGCCTGAAGCAAAAGTGTTGTCTGTATCTTTTGAAATGGATAAAATTGAGTATCGTGTGGTTATAAAATTCTTTGTAAAAGAAGGTTTAATGCTAAAAGAAATTCATTCGAAGTTCATAAAGGTTTATGAGCACTCTTCTCCTTCATTTTTGACAATTAAGAAATGGGCTGCTGAGTTTAAACATGGCCGTACCAGCCTTGAAGATGATTCACGTGAAGGACATCCAAAAAGTGTAACAAATGAAAAAGCTTTGTGCAAGATGGATGCCACACTTGCTCACAGCAAATCAGAAACACACTTGCATGAAAATCTCTGAACAGTGCTTGGAGCATTTTAACAAGAATAAAACTGATTTTTTGCATCAGTTTATTACTATCGATGAGACTTAGATTCACCATTACACACCAGAATCCAAACACCAGTCAAAACAGTGGACAGAAGCTGGTTGTTCAGCGCCAAAGAAACAAAGTCGGTTCCATCAGCAGGAAAGGTCATAGCATCAGCGTTTTGGGATACTAAAGGCATTTTGTTTATTAATTATCTTGAAAAGGGCAAAACAATAACTTGGGAATATTATTTTGATCTTTAACCAAACTAGATGAAAAAATTTGGTTACAGGAAAATTCATCGAAAAGCGAATTCATCGAAAAGGCAATTCATCGAATGAACAATTCATCGAAAGACAATTCGTCGAAAATGCAATTCATCGAAAAACAATTCACCGAAAATTTTAAATTTTCGATAATGTTATGGTAAAATAATCCATTTAGAACAAAAAACTTAACCATGCAGACTGCTTCTTGTACTGCAACTTATACTAATTCCGCCAAGTCAGAGAGTTTTTGTAATCCAGTAAATAATTTGGACACATTATTTCTTTGTCGCCCTGAATATAGCTGAACTGAAAACTGGAACGGTTCGACATTTTCTAATAGTTAAAGTTTCAAATAGCAAATCTAAGTAAAATTCATCCCATAAAAATTGCTGTATTGAAGTCGCATATTACTACTAGCAACAATAATAATAATGAAGCCCGCATAGTTCAGTCGGAAAAAACGAAGCTGTTTAGTTAGAAAGACCTGGGTAGTTGGATCCCATTTACGCATAATTTTTATCAGTCCTGTTCTGCTAAAGGCAAGTTAGCAGGCATAATATAATAGATACGGCTGGGCTTTTTTCCCGGAAACAGGCAAATCAGTCCCACGAACAGACATGAAACAGTTATCGGACAAGAAAGACTTTAAGAACCGTATTGTTCTATAATTTTTCCCTATGAAAGTAGCATTGTAATCTCTTTATTCACGGTTCAGGTTTTGTTCTAAATGGATCAATTTTTCTCGTAACATTTTCGAAAATTTTAAATTTTCAGTAAACTGTTTTTTCGATGAATTGCCTTTTCGATGAACTCTCCGGATACCAAAAATTTGGGAGAAAAGACCCGGTTTGCAGAAAAAAAAAATCTTTCATCAGGACAATGCACCTGCCCACAAAGGTGTTTTGGCAATGGGAAAATTAAGGGATCTGCACTATGAATTGTTGGAACATCCCCCCCCATTCCATTCCACAGATTTGGCCCCCTCGGACTTCTCTTCCCAAAACTAAAACTCTTCCTCGCTGTTGAGCATTTTTCTTAGAATCAAGAGGTGATTGTAGCCGTAGAGGGTTATTTTGCAGATCTTACTGAGAATCACTACAGAGGCAGGATAATGGTGCTGGAGCATAGCTGGAATAAATGTATTAGTCTTAAGGGAGATTATGTTGAAAAATAAAAATAATTTTGAAATTATAAATTCGTTCTTTCATTTTTAGGCGTAGAACTTTTCAGTCCACACTTGTATAATAATAACAATATATATATATATATATATATATATTGTTGAAATTAGGATTTACTCGGGATGTATACATTAATAAAACTAAATTTAACTGACTAGAACCCGAGAACTAGAACCTGTGTGTGTGTGTGTATACACACACACACACACACACACACACACACACGCATAAATGTATTAAAATATATTTTAGTACATTTATTAGCTTTTCTTCATCATTTTTTCTCATTTTTTTTGTAATCAATATTCCTTGTAATCAATTTTTGTATAACCTGCATTTTGTTAAGATATCCTTATAACCAATGGGTGTGCTGGTGATGGCTTGAATGTACAAATTCTCAAATTTTCAATAATTTTACTAGCTAGTTGTTAAACTGACAGTGGCTACAGACTGTAGAGTGGCCTGCACTTCAATCTACAGTGGCAAGCAGAATTTGGGAAATCAGGTTGTATATATATATATATATATATATATATATATGGTGACATGGAAAATCCAGCTAGGGCATCCTTGGTGCTTCTTTCTGTATACAGCATCCTGTATAGGGATTATCTTTGCTAGTAATTTTACATGAATATGATTTTTCAACAAAACATCTGCTTAATTAAGATGTTTGCTGAACAGGAAATTTAGAAGTAGAATGATCAAGAAGTGTGGAAAGTAGTTAATACTTGTAGGATGTATTTGCACTGTTTAGTGTAATATGCGATTCCCACAATTGTGGCTATTGCACTATGGAGTCACATTTATTCACTTGTCAGTATGATGAAAGAATGTATTATCTTTAGTCATACATAACTATTCCACTATTAACCAGTAGGGAAAATTTTTCCTACCTCCAGATTAAAGAAATAATACCCCTGAGGGGATGCATCAGGAATTGAATGATGATGATGACACACACACGCTTTAGAATGACATTCAGATATATTTCCTTAATATTCATGAGACTATCATTTTTTTATGTGCTCAGCTGTAAGATTAGACAATACTTCTGATAGATGATTTGAACAAAGCTGTGTTGCATGAGTTAAGAGTTTGTGTGTAAAGACAATTTATGAAAACATCTTCAGCTTCCAATTAGCCATTATCCTCTTTACTGTCTATTTAGTTCACTACCAAATGACACACTCATAATACTGATAGCAGGGGAATTATGATCCAGTTCACAATATTTGCAGATAAGCTATATTGGTTGAAATGATTTTCTTCTTAATCTTTTCAAATAAAGTATATGCAAATTCCTAATAACAGCACACTCCCAAAAGTTTATTTCATCCTTTGGTTTCCTTATTGGAATGTTTATCTTCTCTCTTCTATTCTCTTGTCTACACAAGAGTAGGAGGAAAAGTTTAATGAAAAGAGATCAGCCTTATCTTTGGGTGATGTATCTAGATGACCTTTTTTTTTCTTTTTCTTTTTGATCTAAATTAGGTTTCATGTGTCATCCCTCTGTACATATTTCTTTATCAAACACATGAGTCATTTGTGAAATTTAATTTTCCAGCCAGACATCAGTCCACTCATCATAGTTGCATCCAGTTCACATTAAAAAACAAAAGCACTTGCCTTTCTTGAAGATATTCATAACTTGCTTCATTTCTTGTATCCTTAAACTCTTTCTGTACGCAGGAAATCTGTCCCACACATACTGACCAGTTGCAGTGCATGCTCTTAACTTCTCTCCAGAAGTAGGACTAGTTCATATATTCATAAAGACTATTTGCTTTACAGAATAGATTCATGAAGGGCAAATTTTTTGTCACGGTTGTGGTAATTGCCTCCCTCCTACCATAGCGCAAAATTCATTCCTGAAGCATAAATCCCAATCCCCTTTCTCTAACTAATAACAACCTCACCTATTCTGATGTGTGTGTGTGAGGGGGGGGGGAGTAAACTTGACATCATTATTCTTTTTCTTATATTAATATCTGACCTCCATGGAGTTAAAGGACTCATTGCAAGAGGTCTGTACTCTCTTATGCCAAAAGATCGAACTGTACCTTGAACCCATTTAGTTTCCACACTCACCATACTTTCAAGCAATGCATTCCACTCACCAGTCATTCTCCATGCAAAGAAATTGCTTCTCACTTTCCTGCCCACACCCTCCTTATACAGCTTCTGTGAATGGCCTCTGGTTCTTCCCTTGCCTACCTCTAATCTGTGAAATATCTTCTCCACATTAATATGGTAACAATGCCTCACCTACTTATATGTCTCAAATATATCCCCTCTTCTTCTATTCACAAGGCTCTGTAAGCCGCATTTTTTCAATCTCTCCTCGTATCTGACATTCCATAGACTAGACACTAACTTAGAAAACAATCTATGGACCTTCTCCAATACATCTCCCTCATCTCTTCCACCTCCTTCAAAATTTCTCGATTAATTGTATACTCTGCATTCCAACCTTGCCTACCAAAGTTCAAGACCTTTACAACATAAAACGGATAGCTCCAGTCATTATCATTTGCCCACTCACATACTCTATTCAGATCCTCCTGCAAGGCCACAGCATCTGATCTAGTTCTCTTAGCCCTTCCCAACTTTGCACCATTCATAAACAGCTACACATCTTCAGTTAAGTTGGTCCCAATGTCATTAAATAGTAATGGTTCCAAAACAGATACCTGCAGCAGTCCATGACCTTCCTCTTTTGGGATACTACTCGTCCATACACAACCTGCTGATACCTTTCTGACAGGCAGTCAGCTGTTCAACTTACTAGTTTATCTAATTCCATCTGTTTCAGTTTAGCTATGAGCTTGTCATGTGGCAGTCTATCAAAGTTCTTTTTGAGTGAATATGTCACCTTGTTGTAATGCACAAGCAGATTGCTGAAACATGACCTCCCCCTAACAAATCCTTGCTGACCATCATAAAGAACACTGCTATTATCAACCCACTTCTGAATCCTAGTCCCATCTACTCTAATACCTTAACAACAATCCCAGACAAAGATCGGCTTATAATTTGTAGTGTTAGTGTTATCTTCCTTTAGTGAAGTGGAACAATTTTCCCCAGTTTCCATTCCTTTGGGACTTGCAAGATTCATGTTAAATACAAGGGTTGTCTGAAAAACTATCAGCCTAACAATGAAAAAACAAATTTATAATTTCAAAATTATTTTTATTTTTCAACATAATCTCCCTTAAGACTAATACATTTATTCCAGTGATGCCCCAACACCATTATCCCATCCCTGTAGTGTTTCTCAGTAAGATCTGCAAAATACTCTATGGCTAAAATCACCTCTTGATTCGAAGAAAAACACTGACCAGTGAGGAAGAGTTTTAGTTTTGGGAAGAGAAGTCAGAGGAGCCAAATCTGTGGAATAGGATGGATGTTCCAACAATTCATAGTGCAGATCCCTTAATTCTCCCATTGCCAAAAACACCATATTGTGCACTTGATCAATTACCTTTGTGGGCAGGTGCATTGTCTTGATGAAAGATGATTTTTTTCTTCTGGAAACCGGGTTTTTTCTCATGAATTTTTTCATCTAGTCTGGTTAAAAGATCGGAATAATATTCCCTGGTTATTGTTTTACCCTTTTCAAGATAATTAATAAACAAAGTGCCTTTAGCATCCCAAAACACCGATTCCATGACCCTTTCCTGCTGATGGAACCGACTTTGTCTTCTTTGGTGCTGAACAACTGGCTTCTGTCCACTCTTTTGACTGCTATTTGGATTCTGGTGTGTAATGGTGAATCCAAGTAGTAATAAATCGATGCACACAGTTTTATTCTTGTTAAAACACTCCAAGCACTGTTCAGAGATTTCATGCCAATGTGTTTTTGATCTGCTGTGAGCAAGCGCACCCATCTTGTTCAGAGTTTTTCATTTGCAATTCTTCATGCAAAATATATGCTACACTTCTTTTGAAATGCATATAGTCTCAGATTTCACTCACTTTGACCTGCTGGTCATTCAATACCATATTGTGCACTTGATCAATGATTTCTGGTGTTGTTACACTTTTTGTATGTCCTTCATGTGGATCATCTTCAAGGCTGGTATAGCCACATTTAAACTCGGCAGCTCATTTCTTAATTGTCGAAAATGAAGGAGAAGAGTGCCCATAAACTTATGAATTTCTTTTGGCTTTGAACTTGTTTTACAAAGAATACCACATGAAACTCAATTTTATCCATTTCAAGTGTTACAGACAACACTTTTGCTTCAGATAGTTGTATAAAACAAACTACAGGTATCCCTTGATTAACACGGTTAATTAATCCCTCAATGTTACCTTGTATATCAAAATCATGTTAATCAAATCTAATAATCAATGGTAAAAATTACAATTCGTCCATGATTGATTACTGTATTAATACTTCGTTTTATATGTAATCTTTTAGGAAAGATAAAAAATGAATGCAAGGTAAATGTTTAATAAATACTTGTACCTACATTATTTACTGCAATATTTTTATCAAAAGAAGTTATCAAGAGTGGTTTGAAGAGTTTTAGTTTTTTCCTTATCGGCATAAATTCTACGATAACAAGCAAAATGATTCTCCAGACCTCGGCAAACAAACATAAAGAAAAAAAACACTGCAAATATAATGCATGATGGTACAAATTAAGTGGATATTGAATCCAACATTATTTCATAGCCGAATATAGAAACTAAAAGTTTCGGCAGATGCAAGCATAAGCAACCTTATGGGCAACTCGTAGTAAAGGTGGAGTAAGCTCCAGATCACGTTCCTTAGTATTTTCCATAATGTACAGCACATCTCCTAGAAGACATGTATGATAAATTAGCTTTTGGCTCTCTATTTCAGTAATACATGATGGTTTATTTATTTGCAGTTACAATCTAGAAATTATTGAACAAAGAATAAAAAAAAAAACAATTATACCATACTATACTGACATCAGAGGTCACAGTATCTCTCAGATACAATTTACTGTAAAATATCACAAACCTTTACATAACGTGTTAAACCAAACTGACCGCAAAAAACAGTGCGGAATATCACTAGCAGCATATGAATGCACAGCTACTCATGACCTCCAAGCTATACACTGAATTGTTTAAGAATATTTATATTAAACATTTTGCATGTATCTGTCAGATTAGCTGCGAGCTCTGCAGGGTTAAAAGAGCATTAATCAAAACTCTTTCCGCGTATATCAAGAGATTGCCGTAATTAATTTCGCTGCATTAAACAAAAGTGCGTTAAGCAAGGGATACCTGTACTTAATAGAATGACTTGGAATTTCACATGGATGCTTATGACAGATGTACCAACTTGAAAAAAAAAAAAAATCGTGCTGATAGTGTTGTCATCTATGGTCGAAGCCAAGAACTTTTCAGACCATCCTCATAGTTGTGCCAGAGGTGCCATTAATTTCATAGGGTATTCCCTCAAGATATGTGGCAATATACCATCAAATCCTATTGCCTTGTTAACTTCAAGTTTACTTAATTTCTCATATACTTCCTGTTCATTCACCATCAGTCCCTCCTCTACTATTCCGTATACACTCCACACCTTCTCCTTATCTCTTCATGAGGATAAAATAAACTGAAAAACTGATCATTGAATAATTCAACTATATCCTCTGTCAGTTTGCCAATGTCATCAACTAGCATAATTCTTCCCAAGTCATTTTTCCTTATTTTTTCTTATCTTTCTTATCTTGATTGGCTAATTTCTTCTCATATTGCACGTTTGCTGCCTTTACCAACCAAGTTATCTTCCTGGCCTGCTCTATGTACTCTTCATACAACTGATCCTTACCAACATTCATCTTGTGTCCCCCTCCACAGTGCCTCTTCCAGATTTCACGCTTAAAATCTTCATTCATCCATTTTACTCCTACCTTGTTTAGCCTTTTCTCCTATTGAATGCACTCACATATTGATGCTGTTAAATACACTGGTGTCCAAAGCCTAAGGATGAACACTATTTCTGAAGATTACAACTGCAAAACAGATGAATCAGCTGGAAGTTTGTATAACTGATGATTTCGAGTAGAAAGCTGGTAAACATTCAAAGTTTTGAATCACACACAAAGGGGTCACACGGTAGCAGGATAAAAGGGAAAAAGCTGCACTAACAAATTGTGTTTTCTTTTGTGAAGGAATAAACTTGCACACTTCACTTGAATGATCTTGTAATGTCTTAAAGACATCGTCTAGATGATTTCACTTGGGGAAGATTTATTGGAAAGCTTGAAAAAGGCCACATAATTATTTATATTGCCAGAGAGTCTGGAATCTCACTTAGCATTGTATCCAGGCTCTAGGCAGCATTTCAAACCAATGGAATATGTTCCAGAAATTTACTAAGAGGTTGCCCTTGGTCTACCTGCCCATGGAGCACAAAGAGAGATTTTTATGAATTTTCATGAAGACAGAAGAAGATTAGATACTTCATTCACAATTGCATCCTCAGGTGATATAACGAGATCTAAGACTCTTAACCTTCGTTTATCCTCCGTGATGTACTGCCTAAGATTGTTGTTCCTTAAGTACTTGAGAAATTTATTCTCCTTATTCCATGATGCTATCTCTTCATTCCAATCAGTATTTCTATTGTTGAAATCACCCATAATGATAACCCCTTTTCTTGCTCACTAATCCTAGTTGCTTATATATTTCTTTGTCTGCACCTTCCACATTCCTTGACCTGTAGCAACATCTTACCAAATATCTCATTCTATCAACCTCCACACCATACTGATTCAAAGCCACTGACACGTTTTTCTCCTTGTATCTCAGTCTGGCATGGACATAATTCCTCTGTCAGTAGCAATTCCTCCCCCCCTTTTTTGCCTTTATTATCTTTGCAAAAATCATCGCATCTTCCATTTCTATTCTCATCCAGCCATGTTTCACTTATTCCAATGTTTTCAGCCACATAAACTCAATCAGTGCAACAATTTCATCTCCCTTATTCCTGACACCCTGGCATTCGTAAATAAACATAATTTATTTTTTGTTCTATAACCAATTCTACTTGTGCTGTTCCCTGTCTGTGACTTCTCCTCATCTGTCCCTTTCTGCTTATCCTCTGCTCTACATAGACTCACAGACTCAAACTCTCATGTATTCCTGGATATTCCATTCCTATGCTGACCATTCACATATGTGCATTCATTACTACTTTCAGAATCTGTCTTCCTGACCTCCCTGGCCCACCCCATTTCCCTGTTAAACTTGCTTTCCTGTTCTCACATTCTTTTCTCCTTTCACAACCACGTTGGTCTAACTTAGTCCACTCTCCTGCGTATTCATATCTTTGTCTTTCAGTAGCAATTCCACTGATACCTTGTTTGCATCATTTAATGCACTTCTTTCACAGTAACCTTCCCAAATGACCCACTCCAGAACCATTCAGATGCAGTCCATTACTCTTATACAGCTCCATGCATCTCTCATGCAAACTCATCTCACAAATTCTCAAATTGCACTTCTTTCTCCACTCATTTTCGCTAACATTCCATTCAGTATGTTTGCTCTCTGTCACAACTCATTATTGTCATACCTGGCCACACACAAACTACCTTTCCTACCACACTGTTGTCTTTCACTCTCCCCTATAATCTGCTGATATCTAATCTCACGTTCTTCCTATGCCCAACCAAATCATTCATCCCAACCACAACCACTAATTCCCTTGCATGCTTACTTCTCATATCTAGTGCCTCGATCATCTTGTTTGTTCTCTCTCCTTGAAAACATCTTTGTGCATCCTCTCACTACCACACCTTTTATGTTAGAATCTCCATATAGTGCTATTCCTGTCATTTGCTACTTCTTTCTTTCCAGTATCTTTTTATTGATACGAACATTATCTGTTCATATCCACTTTACATCTAATTTCATTTGTATACATAGAGCCTTCTATTAAAGTAAGTTGACTCTATAAGACTATTACACTTTTTTTATATAATGTTCGTCAAGTAGCTTTATTTTATTATCCTACATTTTATCTTATAAATAATAGTCAAGAAAAAATTCAACACAATAAGTTGACTCTTTTGTTACTCTTTTTTAAAATAAAATATAGTGATAGGCAGTGCTGGAAAAATAGTCTGTTAACCTGTTATTAAACATCTTTTACCATTTTACCCTTATCTGCATTATCTTATTCACTGATTCACAGATTATTTATTTTTTACTTCAAAGGAGATAATGAGAGAAATTCAGAGTGATGTTTGATAATCTCTGAGGATAAATGGATACTTCCCCTCAGTTATCCTTATAGCTAATTAAAAAAAAAACTAGATTGCAAAGAGTGGTAGACAAGAGGCAACAGAAAGATATACTGAGACATGAACTGGTGACAAAATCATAAAGTAACCACAGAGAAGCTGGTAAGTGGATTGATATAAAAATTAATGGAAAGATGAGTGATAGGCACAATTTATTACTCTGGGCTTCTTGTAGTGAGCGTGAGACACTAAGAAGGTGAAATGTTAATTGTAATGAGCTTGTTCAGGTTCATTATTGTTATTGCATTGGTATTCAGTTCTGAAAGTAGACATATTTTGTGTGTATTTTTATCCATTATGTTTTGATTAGGCATTTGTTTCCTATAAATTTTTATAGTTGAGTAAGCATATGTATTGGTGTTACTACAATACAACAAACCCCACAATGCAAGGAACAAAAGCTAACACATCTGATGTTTTCCACCAGACCCATTGAAACTGTTATCAAGAGTGAGCGAACAAATTGTAGTTACACCATAGAGTGTATATATAGTACTTTATTTTTAAGAATATTTTAAATATTATTAATATTTAAATTATTATACATTTCTTTGATAGTGATTTCAAGTCATCCTTTATATAAATCATTGAAGACAGTAATTAGCGATGCAGGTATTTATGCATATTGTGCTATCTGTGCAATTTCTCTTCACGATCTCTTTCCAGATGAGTGGGACAGGTATGATTATTTTAAAATATATAATATGCTATCAGAAAGTTATCTCTGTGTGTGTGTGTGTATGTTATTATCAGTTCATAGAGCATGTAAACTCAATTATGAATGTATTAATGCATACATAATTGAGTAAATTTGTGTAAATTTTTGAGTGGTGGGGTAAGGGATACTGAGCCACAATTATTGACAATAAAGTGATTACATTTGCTTTAAGGAACTTCTAGAAGAAATAATAGTGGGACTTAAATTCGTAAATACAAATTTAAGTCCCACTATTATTTCTTCTACTATTATGGAGTCACAAGACTCATTGTGGGATGTCAACAGTCTATCATACTACTCCTTAAACTCATCCATCTGCTCGTTCACCACCCTCTCAGGCAAAGGCAATGCATTCCATGCTCCTATTACTCTCCATGCAAAAAAACTTACTTCTTACCCTTTTACTCACCACTCCCCTTTTGCAACTTCCAGGATGGCCTCTGGTCCTTGCTCCTTTCCCTTGTTCTACCATATGAAAATTCTCCTTAGTGTTAACATGATAATAACCCTTTAATTGCTTAAATGTCTTTCTTTGTCTTCTATCTACCAAAATCTGCAGTCTGCATGCCCTCAGTCTATCCTCATAATCAGTGTTGTGCAGTATCCTGATATCATTTTTGTTATCCATCATCTTTTTCTTCTGCAATTTCTCCTTTTATTTCTCTTATCATCCATTTGACAAACTAGATGATAAGAGAAACTAGCTTGCAGCAGTGCAATGGATGAAAGTATCTTCCATATACTAACGACCCCTCTTCTTTTAAATTCTTTCATCCATTGCACTGCTACAAGCTAGTTTCTAAGTCTATGATAGTCACCTGAATTTTCTAATTCCACATAATTTCCTTTTGTTTTGATAACTCCCCATGCATATTCATCCTCCAAGTCAGGACTACATGGTCACTCTCACCAATGGGAGGCAAGTATGACATCTCAGTCACAATCAGATCCTCCTATGCTATGACCAAATCCCAAACTCTTGATCCTCGTGTTCCCTCCACCACATGTTACCTAAGACAATTGTCCCTCAAGAAATCCAAAAATTGTGTTCCCTTCTTGCTGCATGCTGTCTCCTTTGACCAGTTTATATCGCTATAGTTGAAGTCATCTATAATGATCACTCACCTAATTTGCCTAAACATTTTCTGCTCATCACCAGTTATATTCCCCTTGTCTGTAGCAACATCCCACTAAATATCTTATTTTATAAACATCTATCTCACACTATGTACTCTCAAAGCCATTAGTGTTATCTCCAGTGTGATTCTCCATCCTGAGAGAGCACAAATCATCTCTTATCATGAGTAACACTCTACAACCATCTTTACCTCCTTATCCTGCTGAAATATTCTATACCCTTCAGTTTCTATCCCTGTTAGAATATCTTCTTCAGTTACCAAATTTCACTGATAATACCAGCAACATTTGGAGAGACTAAGTCAATCAGTGCCACAAACTCATTCCCTTTATTCCTAATGCTCCTAGTATTTGTATACAGAAAACCAATGCATTGCCATTATTCTTATGGTCATTATTACCCTCCCCCCTCATACTCCACCTGGCTCTGTAATGTAGTGTACACCCTTTCATTTCTCAAGTCATTATCCCCACATGAGGCCATCCCTGATACATTCTACCTATGCAATTGCAATTCTAGTTTCTCTGTCTCAAATGCACTTTGCCCAGAAAACAAATATCTCAAAATGTCTTTGCCCTTCTGCATTCAAATGTAACCCATCTCTTGCATACAACTCTCTTCTATCTTCAAACATACTCCATTAACCACATATTCCAGACCTCTTTTCCTATACATTTTTGTTATCTCCTTCATTATCACCTCTCTTCTTATCTACTCTGCATTATCATATCATACCAGGGCAACACACTCACTATCTTTCCTTGAACCCATTTCCTATTTTTATTTCTAACATCAACCCCAAATCTTATACTACATGATTCACTCTACCTCTCAGTTAATTTGTCCAAACCATTACTATCATCTCCACGTTTTCATCCTTCTTCACTACCAGTGCCACACACACTGTCATTTAACCAATCTAGCACACCTCTGGCACTCTACACTTCGAATCATTGAATCTCCATACATGACACTCCTTCCTCTCTCTCTCTCTCTCTCATTTCTCTATCCCTTGCTTTCACACACTCTTGAATTTGTGCAACTTCTTCTCTTCCAATGTCTCTCCATTCTCTTGCCTTCCTCTCCCCTTGCCCTGTGATGCTGTTTTCTTACACCTACTCTTATTCTTCTTGCACTAGCCAACTTCTCCATATCCTCCTAATACCTTCATTCATCCTCCTCAACTCAGTCTTCATTCCTTCCATCTTCTTTCTCGGCAGTTCTGTTTTTCTCTCTCTCTCTTTCTCTCCACACATCCTACTTTCAATTTACATTCACACACACACACAATCATGGCCATCAGTTAAACCGTTTCCATCTTCTATACTGCCCAAGATTAAATCCATGTGTATTCTTTAATATTTTCTCTTCCCTCCATATGGTAGTGGGCCAGGTGAGTTGCTAAAATTGGCAGCTGCCATGTTGAATGCAGTCGATACAGTTGGATACGATACTGAGACAATAAAATCCTAACAAAATACCATACAATCATACAAAAAAAAAGTAAATTTGAATAGCGCAAATGTAAAAATCGTATTGGCAATGAAACACAATCTTTTCTTACTACTAAGAAAAGATATTGTGTTTTGTTGCCAATACTGATTTTTACAAATTTTTTATCTTAACAGTTCGCAGGATGTGTTATCTCCATCTTTGCTAGCAGCACCATCTATCAAATTCCAAGCTATGTAGAATGTTGATTCAATGAAAATGATGGGGAATAGGAATATTGAGCATTAGTTAATAGTAATAAAGTAAGCAGTAATGAACTTTCCAGTTTTTTTGTATTTTGTAATACCAGATTGATTACCCTGAGACAAATGCATCAGTAAATGTAGGTAATTCATACTAGAATATGTTATTTTTGGTGGACTTGTTTTGTTTAAGGAGTAAAATGAGATGTTGAGGTTTGGATGCCAAATTAAAGTGTTGTGAACTATGCTGTAAATGTATTGCCAGTGTAATGAATGTTCTGTAAGTCTGTCATAATCCTTTAAGTCTCTGTTGCTATCATATTACTCTAGAATAATAGTGGAGAGATAGTATTCATCATTGTTTTATACCTGATTTTACATCAACCCATCTTCTACTTCCTTCAGGTCTAACTGCTTGCAACTTATTACTTTGTATAATGCTCAATTTACCCCATATAATTGTAGCATTTTGAAAACTTTTCTCTTGGTGCTATGTTATATGCCTTTTCCAGATCTAGAGACCTTAAATACAGATCATTGTTATATTCATGTTTTCTCAACTGGTTGTCTTTAAGTGAGAATATTATCTGGACAACTTAGGTCTATTTGGGTCTAAACCCAGCTTGTTATTCCCCAAGCCTCCTTTTCACAATTTTTCTTAGCCTCTTTTGAAGTGCTTATATAAATCTTACTTGTATCCCAGTTAGAGGGAAATTTATCTTAAATTTCTCATATGCCTCCCCCTCCTATGTTTTTATTTATTTATTTTTTAAGATGGATGCTATGAGAACTCTGCTCTTTCAGAATTCAACCTTCAGATCATATCTTCTGAATAATATGATACAGTCACTCTGCACTTTTATACTTTCATTTTTTATTTATTTTATTTTTTTATGTTGAGCCCATACATAAGAGGTTGGTTGATCAACCTATAGTATATTAATACCATTAATACTGTGGGTTGTGGGTCAGGAAAGGAGGGAATTTGTTCACATTTGATTTAAATGGCTGTATATTGTGTTCCTTGGGGAACACAACAGGGAGGGAGACTGTTCCACAGTACAGCAGTTTAGGGATGAAGGAGGAGGAAAAGAAACTTGTTCTATGGGTTTCAAGGTGCACTGTGAAGAGATGTTGGGCAACAGTTGCATGTGTTCCAAGGAGCTTTGTACTAAGTGGGGGAATTATTGGTGCTATTTCAGATGATCATTTTCCATGGAAATATTTGTAGAATACACATATTGCAGAAACCAAATGTCTGTGCAAAAGTGGGGGGGAATGAGTTGATAAGAGATGAGTCATTAATAAGTCTAATTGCTCTCCTCTGTATTTGAGTATTTCTGATTAAATGCTGTCTATTTCAGGTCCTTTTCCACATTTTTTACTTTTAAACAAATGTAAACATTTGTTGAAAAGTATGGATTCACGAGGTTGAAAACATTTAAATGAAACATGCTCGTTTCATTTAAATGTTTCACAGTAATTAATCTATGCATCCAAAGTTTTCCCTGTCACCTTTATCATCTCTGATTCCTTTTGCAGTGCTGCTTCCTTTATTCTAAGTATTTTTTTTTTTAAATAGCCTCCAGAATATTTTGCTCCAGTACCTCATGCCAGAGACATAAGATTCTGAAGTGAAAATATCACAGGGAAAATTTTATTATTATTAAACAACTGTTTAATACTTCCAGTATTTCATCTCAGTCTCCGAAAAATCATCAGCAGTTAGTGTATTATAAATTGTAACACATACGCAGACAACAAGTAGACAAAATTCTTGAGTCCTAACTGGAAGTGGTGCCCTCTATGGGCACTAGTCTGAAACCTTCAATGGGACACAGGATGCCTAAGAATTAATGTTTCCCATATTTTGAAAAGTTTAACTCATCCATATTTATTTAAATTAAGTTGCTTTTTTATGAGCAGTTGCAGATTTAAATTTAAAAAAAAAAATGTCTTTCAATTAGGAACTTGCGGCAATGGAGCACAGTAGTTTTTTCCCTGTTTGATTGTGTGTAAAGTCTAAGGCATGGTTCACCAGACCTGACTGTTCCTAGTCACAGTTACAGATGGGTTTTCTATGTTCTTCTAAGCAGATGATGGCTGATCTCCTTTGCACCTCCTTGTCAGTTTTTTCATGAATAGTTTTGAAAAGCATGCTCTTGACTCAGCCCTACTTATACCCTCTATCTGGCTAAAGTACATAGATGTGTTTTCTATTTAGCCTCATGGCCTAGACACATTACTCTCTCATCCTTTACTTCAATAGTCAACATCCAAAAATATGTTTTACTATAAAAAGCGACTAACAATAATCTATTCTTTCTTAGACACCTCAGTAAAACATTTTCATAATGTTTATTAATGTTTAATGTTTATTATTCGCATCATGTATACAAATTATACATATTATACTATTCAACTTGTATAGTTATGACAATATTTCATAATACAATTCAATGCATACAGTACAATGTTACAAAATAAAATTCAAGTATTACTATCATATTCTGTTGGTACTAACACTTATTATGGCTATTATTTTATTATGATTAATAAAAAGTTTTCTCATATATGCAAGTAAAATATAATATATTTCGAATGGTTTCAAAGTTATGATAAGTAATTGGTTTAGAGTAAAGTTAGTTAATGCAAATATGTGTAACCAAGGGCCGTAGCCATTCTGGTTACTAGAAAAGTAATTAGCTTAAAACAGACACTGAGAGTCTGGGGACCGCATCTAAGAGGCTCCCTTAGATGCGGTCCCATGTTGATATTTTAATTCCTAATTGAATGAACCAATTTGTAAATCAATACCTTAATTGGTTATGATATATGAGTTATAATGATCTCTTATACTATATGTTTAAAATAATTGTCAACATTCTTTAATCCAATAAGGTAGTTTTTCAATCTTTTTCTGAATACATATTCAGAGGTTATAGATTTAATTTCATTTGGAAGTTTATTATAACTGCTCATCGCAATGTACTCGAAAGATTTATGAAAAATTTCTTTGTTAGCCTTAGGTACTTCCAACGTGTTTCGACCGCAGCGCGATCCATAGTCTACATTATATACCAAGAAACTTTCAGTGTTTCTTTTTACATATAACAGACAACCATAGCGATATAGTTTCTGAAATGGTAGAATATTATGAACGATATACAGATCATTGGTTGAATGTGCAAAGTCAGTAGTAGTTATGGCTCTAATTATTCTGTTTTGTATTATTAATGGAAGCAGATTGTTATAATAGTCTCCTCCCCAACAGGTAATGCTATATTGCAGTGAAGAATTTACCCAGGAATAGTATAAACATCTTAAGAATGCTGCATTTACAAATTTTTTAACATAATATTCTGTTAATTATGAACCTAAATTTATTTGTTAAGAAAGTGGTGTGGGAGTTCCACTTCAAATTGCTATCGATATGGAGGCCCAAATACTTGATGGTTTTTGTTTTTTTGATTAAGCTGCATTTACAATTTAGAGTATCACTACATTTCCTTTCATGCATTTTATAGTTATACTGTGATCTAATTTGTCTGTTAATGTAAAGTACATATATCTCGTTTGGTCGGTATTAATGTTAAATCCGTTGTTGCTAAACCATATACTTAGTTTTAACATATCGCTATTAATCTGATTTTTTAGATTTTCAAGGGTTGTTTCGGTGTATACTAAAGCTGTATCATCAGCAAAGGATATCATTTTGCCAAAAAGTTTGTATTTACATAGATCATTAACATATATTATGAATAGGATGGATCCTAGTACTGACCCTTGTGGGACTCCGTATTTTATTATATTTGTTGTGCTTTTAAATATATCATAGCTGGTATATTGTTTTCTATTTTTTGATAGGATCTGAACCAGTCATTAGTAATTCCCCTAATGCCATATAATGGTAACCTTTGTTTTGCAGTATATTGAATTCACCTTGAATGGGTAGATATATTCTTTATGAACTTTCCTATCATCCCCCTCTCTCATCCCATTCATCCTCCTCTGTTATAGTTGTAGCAAATAAGGTGTACCATGTAAATTAAGTTCAGTTGTAAGAGAAGCCTCATTTGAAACAGAGAACGATGACTCTGTTGATAGTTTTAATAATACAGGTATCCCTCGATTAACACGGTTAATTAATCCCTAGATGTTTCTGCGTATATCAAAATCACGTTAATCGAATCTAATAATGGTAAAAATTACAATTTGTCCATGATCGATTACTGTATTAATAATTAGTTTTATATGGTACTCTTTTAAGAAAGATAAAAAATGAATGCAAAATGTTTAATAACTACTTCTACCTACATTATTCACTGCAATTTTTTATCAAAAGAAGTTATCAAGAGTTGTTTGAACAGTTTTAGTTTTTTCTTATCACCATGAATTCTATGATAACAAGCAAAATGACTCTCCAGACCTCGGCAAACAAGCAATAAAACATAAAGAAAAAACACTGCAAATATAATACATGATGGTAAAAATTAAGTGGATATTGAATCCAACATTATTTCATAGGCAAATATAGAAACTACAAGAGTTTTGTGCCGAATATATTGAAACTAAACGTTTCGGTGGATGCAAGCATAAGCAACCTTATGGGCAACTCGTAGTAAAGGTAGAGTAAGCTCCAGACCACTTTCCTTAGTATTTTCCATAATGTAAAGCACATCTCCTAGAGCAGTGCTTCCCAAACTTATGGATGCCAAGGCTCCCTATGGAAAAATTACAATATTTCACCGGCCCCCCATCGAAAAAAAAATCGTAATATAGACATATATTATTACAGTATTTATTGTATTTATATTCAATACAATTTATATTCAAGATTTTGCATTTGCAATCTTTTTTTTTGTGTTTCTTATCAATACCTTTGAAATGAAACTTATATGAATAAGCATATATTTACTAATATTCATTAATTACCGAAATACGCAAGAAGCAAAATTTGTGAACCAACACCAATGTGTGATTTTTTTCCATAAAAATATAAAAAAGAACAAAAAAAATAAATAATAAATAATAATAATTAAATATGTTTCTTTTAAGATTAAAAAAAAAATCTACTTAGTCTTAAAACATTTTAAATTTGTTTTCATTATTTCATGGCCCCTCTCAACAAAACTTACGGCCCTCAAGGGGGGCCACGGCCCACAGTTTGGGACGTACTGTCCTAGAGGATATGTATGATAAATAAGCCTTTGGCTCTCTATTTCAGTAAGGCATGATGGTTTATTTATTTTCAGTTACAATCTAGAAATTATTGAACAAAGAATAAAAAAACAACAACTAAACCATACTATAGTGACGTCGGAGGTCGCGGTATCTCTCACATACAATTTACTGTCAAATATCACAAACCTTTATATAACATGTGTTAAACCAACTGACAGCAAAAAACAGTGCGAAATATCACTTGTAACATATGAATGCACAGCTACTAACCTCCAAGCTATACACTGAATTGTGTAAGAATATTTATATTAAACATTTTGCATGTATCTGTCAGATCAGCTGCGAGCTCGGCAGGGTTTAAGGCGTGTTAATCAAAACTCTTGCTGCATATATCAAGGGATTGCTGCAATTAATTTCGGCGCGTTAATCAAATCCTGCGTTAAGCAAGGGATGCCTATACATTTGATTGCTACAATTCCAATATAATAAATAAAATCTAATCCTTCTCTCAGTTTTCACATCTTTCATTAGAAAGAGTATAGTAATGCAGTCACTATTCCTTATGTGCGAGGTACTTCAGAGAAAGCGGCTAGAATGAAATAAATAAAAAATACAATCTGTGCACTGCCTTTAGCTGCATTTGAAACTGGCTGTCCTTATCCATTCCCCCTAAGGACCAGCTCCTTCCTCTCTCCAAGTTCTTGGTGTGTATAAATTTCATTGTTCTTGTAATGGGCTTACTATGGAAGATCAGCTACTATCTAATTAGAAGAACATTAATACATCTGGAATTATTGCTGTGGGCAGCCACATATAGCAGACCATGCCTTGGACACTACACACAGAATCAAATGGGCAAAAATGCTATTCTGCATTGCACCAAGTTCAAAAGTGAACTTTTGAACTTGGTGCAATGATGGTAAACTGCAAATCCAAAAAAAATTATTTTTTTAGAATTTGCAGTCTACCATTATTGAATTTCAACTGTATATGGGAAATGTTAATTCTTTATTATCCTGAGTTACAACCTTGGCTTCTGGATAGCATCCATAGAGATACTCTGCTTAGTTATGACTCCAGACTTCAGTTTGTTAAGTTTCACTTAACTTTGGTTTACTTGTGTGTTGTTACATTTTATATTGTACTCCCTGATGATGATATCCCTGTGACTGAGGTGAGATATTGGAAGCATTAAACAGTTTAATTCTTTTTAACAGTTTAGTACTATTTCACTTCATTAACCTTCTAACATGAATTCTATTCATTGGCACTCAAGCTTAAACATGTGATTTTGCTACCTTCCTGATATTTATCTTCTGTATTCTTACTGAAATCTTCTTTGTATTCATTCAGGGCATCTACTGAGTTGTTTACCAGGAAGTTTCGATATGCTCACTTCTTTTTTAGGACTGCTTCTGATTTCTTGAGTTGAGGTTGAAGTTTGGATTTTTCTCTGTTTGTAAACAATCCCACCACGTGCCTCTTTGGTTGAAACAATCAATTTTCTTTAAAGATTATCACTAAGGCACCAAGGTTTGGTTCTATGTTTATAAACTCTTTCATTTTTTTTCTTGAATCATAAACAAAAACCATATATTGAATCTAGTTAATCTCTGGTAGCTGCTTGACTTTGATTCTTTTTACAACTTTATACGTACAGGAAAACCTCGCTTAACACGATTAATTAATCCATCAACTAATGCATGCTCAGTGAAATTGCGTTAAGCGAATACAATAAATAATAGGAATAATTATAATTCATCCATCAGTTAGTGTACATTTGAAAAAAAAAAATTACAGTATAAGCTATATTAGAGGATAAAATCATCAAAGTTTGATTGAGCTACTTTTTTTACAAAAAAAATTAAGTAAAGATGTTTGAATTGTGCTCAACTTTTTCATTTTGTCCTGCAATTTGTGATATCTGGCAATCGCTTTTTCAAGATTTCGGTGGACTTCGAAGTTTTGTTACATATCAGAATCAGCATCAAACAAAATTTCCTTAGCATACTAAATGTGATTGAAAACTAGCTCAAGCTCTTTTTCAGTTAGCTTCTTAGTCATAACATTCTCTTCTTGTTCGTGCTCCTCATCTCTTCTTCTTCATATGCATGCTATTCTTCTAGTTGAAGGAGATCATTCTCACTTAACTGTTTTGAATGGCAAGCAAGTTTCTCACATCTTCATTATCCAGTTATTTTCTGATTGTGCTGATTTCTTCAATAATGTTAGATTTTGGATTTTGTGCACGATAACCTAACATAGGCTTGAGTTTAAAGCCTGTGCATTGTCTCCTAAGAAAAGCGTAAAAATAAAAATAAAAGACGATATTTAGATACTTTGTATTCTGGTTGAGACGATTTAGTTTTAGCTAGGAAAGTTTTTGTTGGCATGCGCTTCCAAAAGAGACCAGTTTCGTCGACGTTAATATTTGCCAATTGTCATAATCACTCTCCTGAATTATCCTTTGCAATTCTTCAGGAAACTTGGGTGCAGAATCTTTATCAGCACTATCAGATTCCCCAGTTATTCTTACGTTATGCAGTCCAGCTCAATTTTTAAAACGGTCAAACCATCCTAAACTCACAGTAAAGCTTTCACATTCCCTTGAAATTTGGTCTCTTTCAATGAGGTAAAATTATTGAGAGTTTTTGCCTGAATATTCCCTGTACTTAGAGGTATTCTTTTTTGGTTATAATCCTCAATCCAGAGTGATAGTAGATGCTCCACCTCGATCATTAAATGGCTACTATTTCAGATGATCTGCATGCTTAAAGAACCAGTAGCAACTTTCCTTGTTCTCTGCTCTTATTTAATATAGACTGAACTGTAAACTTGTTGTATCCCAGGTCTCGCACGGTCATTGTATTACTGGCAGCACTTTCATGTCTCTTAATGACTTCCAGCATTTCTGCTCGATGCAGATTGGCGACAAAAAATTTCGCGTAAAGTAAAATTATGCATAATGTAAAAAAATTGCATTAACTGATGAATTTGCTCGCTTAAAGCAGAAAATTGTATCATTTCATTCAATCACACTAATTGATTATCATCATCATCATCAAATTCCTGACATGTACCCTCAAAGGGTGTTCAGGATATGATAGTACTACATGAAAAATTTACATCATTATTAACTTCCTATCTACAATTTTCCCCCAAATCAGTCTGTTACTTGTCAAGACTCCAACATTATCAGATCTTATATTTCTATCGTCTAAGGCACTTTGTACCGTATCAATCCATCTATATCTTGGTCTTACCCTGGTTCGTTTTCCTGCCAACCTGACAGAGAACACTTGTTTTGCTAATCTTTCCTCACCCATTCTGTTAAAGTGACCATACCACCTAAGATTATCTCTGCAAACGTATTCCTGGATGCTGACAATATCAAGTTCTTTCCTAATATCCTCGTTTTTAATATGATATTGCCATTAATGCCATCTGTTCACGCCTCTGATCTTTCTCAGAACGCTCGTATCTGCGGTCTCTAGTCTTTGGTCAAGCGTTTTACTTCTGACCGAGCTCTCAGATCCATAAAAGAGGTTCGGTGTAGTGGTTGAGATAGTTGTAGGTGTCCTCCCACGATGAGTCTTCGGACTCCTTGGAGGAGTCACGAATAATAATAATAATAATAAATTAAAACTGGTTTGAACACTGTCTTGTATACAGCTAATTTAGTGTTCCAACTAATTTCTCTATTATTCCATATGAATTTATTCAATTGACTTCCAACCATATCACCTTTGTTGATTCTCTTGTCTATTTCCATATTTAAATTACCATCTTCACTAAAATTCGTGCCTAAGTAGCTGAAATGTTTTACTTGTTCCACAGGTTCCCCATTCAAAACACAGTTGACATTTTCAACGATTCTACCTATTTTCATTGTTTTTGTCTTTTTATTGCTGACCTTCATACCCTATCTATTACAACAGTTATTCAATTTAGTCAGGGAATCTTGCAAACTTGTAGGGGATTTATTTAGAAGTATAACATCGTCTGCATAAAGCAAAGAGCTGGCAATAACATCCCCAATTCAGATATCACGTTTAATACCACTTTTCTTGATAATGTGATCCATATAGATAATGAATAAGAGAGGGGATAATGTACATCCTTGTCTCACACCACATTTAATATTAAACCATCTTCCTGTACTTCCTTCAATAATAACTGCTGACTTGCACCTTAAATAAAGACTAAGTATTGCTTGATATAATGCCCCATTGACACCATATAACTGTAGCGTATTGAATAGCTTCTCTCTTGGCACCTTGTCGTATGCCTTTTCCATATCGACAAAACTTAAATACAGATCTTTCTTATATTCCCATGCTTTCTTAACTAATTGTCATAAAGTGAAGATCTGAACCTGACAGCCTCTATTTGGCCTGAATCCAGCTTGTTCTTCACCAAGCTTTTCTTCCACAATTCTTCTCAACTGTTTCTCAAGTATACTGGCATAAATCTTGCCCGGAACACTCAGTAGGGAAATACCCCTGTAATTCTCACATTCAGTATTATTTCCTTTTTATATATGGGTACTATTATAACTCTACTCCAATCATCAGGATGCCTTTGATGACTTTTTCTACTTCATGTATGGATATGTATTCCTGACTGCATGCCTGGTCAGTGTTTTTTATCACTGTTCTGTCATCACTGCTTGTTTCATTTAGCAGTTTTTCAAAGTAATTACTCCATACTTCAAAAATATCTTTTTCTCCTGTTTTCATGTCACCTTTATCATCTCTGACTCCTTTTACAGCACTCTTTCCTCCATTTCTAAGCTTCTTCAACAACCTCCAGAATATCTTACCACCTTCTTGATATTTATTTTATATGTTCTTGCCAAAGTCCTCCCATGACTTTTGTTTAGCTAGTTTTACACAGTGTTTAGCTTTCTTACATTTGTCTCTGTATTCTCTAAGAGCACAAGCTGACTTATTTGCCAGGTATTTTTGATATGCTTTCTTCTTTTCCTTCACTTCCTCTTTAACCTCCTGTGTCCACCATGGAGCTCTGATTTTTCTATCCTTGCAGACAACCTCACCGCATGCCTCTCTGGCTGAATCAATCAGTGTTTTCTTGAAGACTTGCCACTGAATCTCCAAGGTTTGGTTCTTGTTCTTAAACTCTTTCATTTTTTTTTCAATAATCTTTGTGTATTTTAGCCCATAGTTCACATCTGAGAGCTGCTCAACTTTTATTCGCTTTAGAACTTTATTACATGTCATTCTTTTCAATATGAAATTCAATTTTATCCTGCTCAAGACTAAATAGTTGATCACTTCCAATTTCAAATCCTCTGTACACTCTGGTGTCCTGCACCAGGGAGAAAATTCATTATCAACATCACTATCAACAATAACATACTCATTGAGACTTTTCTTATTCCTTGCCTCTTCTCTCCATGTGAATTTGTGAACATTTTTATGTTGGAACATGGTGTTAATAATAACTAGTCCATGTCCTGAGCAGAAATCCAACAGGTATTTGCTATTATTATTAGCTTTGCTCTTTTCTCCAAATTTTCCCAAAAGATTTTTGTATGTCTTGCAATCACTTCCTACTTTGCTATTTAGATCCCCAACAAGGGCCAACTTTTCCTTTTTCATTGTGTCAGTAGCTTTCTCTAGAGCCTCAAAAAATTCCTCCACTTCTACCTTAGTAGAGCCTTCTGTGGGACCATAGGCACAAATGAGTCTCACTGTACAGTTCTCCATTCTGATATTTGCCCACATCACTGTACTTGAGACTGCTTGCCATTCAAGAAGATTAGCCTAGTATTTAGTGTTGAATACTATGGCTACCCCTTCTTTTCCTTGATTTTCATTGCCTGAATATAACATTTTGTATTTATTGCTCAGAAAGATCTCACCAGTTTTTTCTTTTTTGTTTCAGTCACCCTTATTATGTCGACTGGTATTTATCTAATTCCTCAGCTAGCTCCATTTCTCTGCCATTCAGGCTTCTTATGTTGATAGTACTGATCTTTAACTCTGGTGATGTTGAGTTGGGGTGTGCTTTCAGATTTGTTCCAGTAGCTGACTTTTCGCTGTTCACCCTGGTTCCCTGATGAAAACAATGGCCCTTGTGATGGAAAATCATGTTGGATTCTGAATCAAATAACATTTATTCTATTTTCTACATAATTAGAATCCAACAGTATCTACTTGGATATCCAACAGTGTGAACGAACAAGGATAGGCTGGCAATTTGGGATTTAGCCGACCAAATTGCATTCTTATTAGCTTAAACCAATATAGAAAATGATGGTACAACATGACAAAATTTCATGCCTGCTGGGGCATGAAATTTGCCCCAGCCGGCATTGCCTGTTGGTGATGTTGAGTTGGGGTGTGCTTTCAGATTTGTTCCAGTAGCTGACTTTTCGCTGTTCACCCTGGTTCCCTGATGAAAACAATGGGGGCCCTTGTTTAACCAGGCAATGCCGGCTGGGGCAAATTTCATGCCCCAGCAGGCATGAAATTTTGTCATGTTGTACCATCATTTTCTATATTGGTTTAAGCTAATAAGAATGCAATTTGGTCGGCTAAATCCCAAATTGCCAGCCTATCCTTGTTCGTTCACACTGTTGGATATCCAAGTAGATACTGTTGGATTCTAATTATGTAGAAAATAGAATAAATGTTATTTGATTCAGAATCCAACATGATTTTCCATCACAAGGGCTACGTTTGTAAACATTATTTAATGTAAATAACGTAAATTATAATTTGATATCATATAACTACCTTAATTATATCAAATATTTAATTATTTAATCAAAGAAATGTGTTAATGGTAATAAGATTCTGTATTAAATATTATTAAGCTATTCTATTTATTGTTATGTCAATATTATAAAAACTTGTATTTGCAATATTAACTACGCATTTATTGAAAAGCAAATATTCTAATTATTCCTATTTGTGTATAAAGCTTAACGGTATGTAATGACTCAGTGTAGTAGTATAGCCTTGTCTAACATTGGCGAGAATGTTTATGTTTGTCTGTTGTCATGGAGACGCGTGAAATAAACGAGCGCGAGTGGAACAGAGCGTGGGCTAAAGAGAGAATAAAAAAAATATAAAAAAAGTAAAGAGTTGGGATGGAAACTTGGAAGTGAAAGGAAGTAAGGTGATAAACTAAAGAAGTAGAAGTAAATAAAAGGTTCTCAAGGGTAGGAGTTAAGTGGATAATTTTTATAAGTGAGCAAGAACGTAACGAATTTTATAGTTAGCTGAAAGTGAAATCAGCAGTAATAATAGAAGGAAAATTAAAGCTACAATCGGATAAAGTAAAAAGCTGAACATTCAAGGAAGAATTCTGAATAAACCCAGCTGATCTAGTATTGCAGCTTATTTCCGATTTGCCCTAAAGAGAACCTCACAGTGTTTTAATTAATTTATGAGTGGTAATAAGGATAGTTGAAGTGCCCTGTAATTGATGTCAAGAATTCTGAAGCGTAATTGATAGTGCTTTAAGTATAACTGCTTTAAGTATAACTTTAAGTATAAGTTTTGTAGATGTGTTTTTATTCTTTAAGTGTGATAAGTAAATTCCAGAAGTTTGCTCACAACATAATTGATGTTCTAGGAACCATTTCCGGTAAGGTCTATCATAGTGTATTATTAACTTTAACTGTGGAAACCCTTCGTGATTGAGAGTTGGAGATAAGAATTGTTTGAAAGATATTTTCAGTTATTAGATCCTGTAATATTTTGAACTTATAGCATGACTGAAAAAAATGTGTGAAAACTAATTAGATTGGATGTTCAGTTATATTCATTTAAGTGTAAAAACTTTATAACCCAGAAGCTAAGAAGGTGTATGTGAAGACTTGGAAGATTGTGCTAATGTAATTGACTTGACTTAATGTTTGACTTATTTCTATTATTTAAAATTAGAAGTAAAATTTATGTAAGTGTTATATGACCTATATTAAATGCTTTATTTGTTAACCTAACTGTTGTATTTGCCTGAAATTCTTTTTACTGCACCGTTCACAAAAATTCGAATCTAGCAGGAATCCCAAAGAGAGAAAATAAATACTTCGGCCTGAATGAATGAGAAGACTGCTAATTAACTTCGAATCGATCCTACTATTTCATATAGACTTAACTAAGGATAGAGTGGCGCAGTATAATAGAAATTTCTCTACCCTTAGATTAGTGATCAATTTACAATTAGTTTTCTTTTATTTTATGAAAGTGACTTTTAACAAGATGGCGGATTCGAACATCAAGAGAACAACGTCACGACAATACCCAACAGGGTGCACTACGATAAGGTTAGAACTGGACATTAGATCAGAAGCCTTGGTCAGTTCTCAGCATTCCTTTAAAGGCTATGTGGAGGTCTCCTCCCAGTTATACAGCTTTGACCCTTAAGCACCCCCACTGATTATCATGCATATCGGATTCATGTTGAGAGGTTTTCCTGTAATTTTTATTTCTTCCAGTATGATATTCATTTTTATCTTGATCACAACTAAATGGTGATTAGTTCTTATTTCAAATCCATTGCATATCATATCCTGAAATGTGTGAAAATATTGTTATATCAGATAAGTGAAGGGCTTCTGCAACTGTCATCACCACTTCATTAATATAACCAATGGATCAGGAAATAACCTCGGAAGACTCTGCTTACTGCCTGGTAGTCCAAAATACAGTATAATTAGTGACTTTCATAAAGAAATTGCTCAATAAAAGTTCATAATTGTTCTACTGTATTTGTATTTTTACCTATCTAATAAAATATGATGTTATAATGACCACGTTTAATGCTTATAGGGTTGTTTCTGTAAACATCTATAATAAAATGCTATCAGAATAATATGAATTTAGTGAAATAATGAAAAAAGCTTTGATTGCTTTATGTTTGAATATCACACATACATAAACATTTAAGTTCTCGGCCATTATTAAACATCCTCTGACAGGTTATAAATGTTTAGTATGTTATTATACAATTTATATTATATACAAGAAATTTATAATGTACACATGTATTTGTTAGATTTCACTCCAAAAACAGCGACATTACTTGCAGGAAAGGAAACAAGTATGGAAGTTATTGTAGATCTTGACATCTACAAAATTGTAGATTTTGACATCATTTACTATTAAATGATGTAAAAAAATTTCTGAAGGCACTGCAAGACATCATTTAGACAATTTCACATGGGAAAGAATTATTGGAAAACTTGAAGAATGTAGCAGAATTATTGATATTGCCAGAGTTTGGAATCTCACATAGCATTGTATCCAAGCTCTGGGCAGCATTTCAAACCATTGGAATATATTCCAGACAGAGGGGTACTCCTAAACAGAAATAGGCAAAAATAGCCATAAAAATTAATGTTCCAGACATTTGCTGAGAGGTCTTCCTAGCTCTAACATGGAGTGCAAAAACAGATTTTTGGTTATAACAGCAAAACGTAATCGGCACACCACTTCAGTTAGCTTGCAAGTTGGCTCCATTCAAGCACTGGTATGTCCTTTTAATTTCAAATCTCCATCTACCATTACTCCCTTATTCCTAGCCTCATCAATTTCCTGCAAACTCATTGCAGAGCATGCCATCAACACTAGACATAGAGTTCATTGGAACAAGACAAAGTCATTCACAAAAGTCGGTTCCTCATGCAGTGGCTTTACAAAGAAACACATGAAACATTACTTCACTCCCCTAACTTAAACAGATCCGATGGTCTACGTCTATCCCCTTTGTGGGAGATAGTACTCTATAAATCAGCTAATCTTCCTAACGTTTAATTAAAAGAAATACACATATTAACCACAGTGAAAAATATTTAATTGTAAATATTTCATCCTAAGTATCTTAGGACGTCATTAGTGTAGTAGTTTAAAATAATAATAGGAATAACATACAGTTAGGGCACATGATTACAATAGAATCTCATTAAATGTGCTACAGAAGTAAAAAAATAATAATAATAAAATATTAAAAAAAAATTATTTAACACAATTTTGTATGACAATTTCCCATACTTTAGGAATAGTAAGCACGTCGTTGCGGTTTAAGTTTGGTCTGTGTAGTAGGGCTTCAGAACTTTCTTTGTATAAACGTTCATGTTTATATAAAGATCTATGTAAAAGTTTAGACTTTTCCCAATGGATCCTATGGTTTGGATTTTCAATTCCGTGTTGAGAGAGGCCAGATTTCTGCGGTTTAAAAAGACGAATGTGGTCTTGATGTTCCGAGATGCTTTTCTGAACAGACCTACCTGTCATTCCAAAGTAAGACAATTTGCATGAGCATGGAATCTCATAAACGCCAGGCAACATCAAAGGTGAGAGTTTGGCCTTAGGAGAAGGTAACAAGTTGTAAATTTGGTAGTTGTAAATTTTAAGTAGTGGCAAAATTGTATTTTAGAAAGACGTTCGGAGATACCTTTAACGTAAGGTATGGAAATCCTATGGACTTCTTCCTGTCTGGTTTGATGTGTGGAGAAGTGACTGATGATTTTTTGAGTTGTTTTAGGATTATATCTATTTAGGATGATTTTTTAACCACAGTGAAAATTATTTAATTGTAAATATTTCATCCTAAGTATTGTAATCATGCGCCCTAACTGTATGTTATTCCTATTATTGTTTTAAACTACTGTACTGATGACATCCTAAGATACTTAGTATGAAATATTTACAATTAAATAATTTTCACTATGGTTAATACGTGTGTTTCTTTTAATTATGATTGCACCACAGGTTTCGTTATTTAAAAAAAATTCCTACCTTTTGTAATTGTATACACACACACACACACACACACACACACACACATATATAGTTTTTTTTTTTTTTTAATAAGTTTAGGAAATTTAAGGACCATTTTTAGTTATCTTACTTTAGCTACTTAGGTGGCGCCTTGTGAATATGTCAGTTATTGCTTAATTAGCCTTTGTACTTGTACTGATGATGCCTGTGATACTCAGGTGAAAATAACTTCGCCTGAGTTGATATCACAGGCGAAGTTATTCTACTAATAAAGAATACAGTCATACCCCGACTTACGCTATCCCGACTTATGCGAATCCGGAGTTACGCAGTTTCTTATATGTACGTATTCCCGTCCCACTTTATGCCTCACCACTAGTCTTATCTTTCAGGCACCAGCCGCATTCGCCAGTGTTGCACATGCTGTGAACAAGCACTGACGTGTTTCGTGCAGTCTCCATTCATACACGATTTTTATAGTCTACAAACCTTGCGATTGTTTAATGTTATGTTTTTGATAAAAATTTTATCACACAAAAAATAATAATGTCATCCAAAAGAAGCAAGTCCAATTTTTCTACTGCTAGCAAGAAAAGAAAAACATTGACTTTGGAAACAAAACTCAACATTATTAAGGATTTTGAAGGCGGAATGAAAATTTGTGAGCCAGCAAAGAAGTTCGATCTACAGGAATCCACAGTAAGAACAATCATAAAAGAAAGGTTTACAGATTTTGGAGGACATAGAGATTCTAACGAGGAATGAATTGTAGCCACAAGGCAAGGAATAAAAAAATCATTAGCTTGCTATGAAGAAATTTTGCGTGACAAGAAAAAGATATTATGCCATCAGACGAATCTATTAGAGTTTATGAAACCATCGACATCGAAATAACTTTCTTTTTTTATGTACAAAAAAGCTACAATTATGATTATATTTCTTAAAAAATATAGTGTTTTTGTAAACCTTTGGTCCCAGTTGTATGTTTGTATATAAAAATTACATGCAAAATTATACCCCGAGTTATGCAAATTCGACTTACGTGCTTTTTGTTGGTCCCACCTACCACGTAACTTCGGTGTTTTACTGTATATTATTCGAGTTAATTCTGTTATTATGATTGTAAGTAATATGTCTACTCACAGTATTTCCTTACTTAAATTTCCTGTCAACTAGAATCATCAGTATGAGATTGCATATAATATTTTCATCTTAAAGTGAAACGTTAAATTTTACAACATTAAATTGACAAACATTGTACTTTGCCCATGCTGCCAATTTATTTAAATCATCCTGTAAGATCTCTACATCCCTGTATCAACTATTGCCCTCCCTAGTTTTGCATCATCAGCAAAAAACTGAATATTTCCCACCTCCACCTCAAATATTCCACTATATCGTTAATGTACAAATATTAGTAGAGTAGTGGTCCTAGTGAGCCCTGGCACACTCTACTAGTCATCCTCATTCACCCTGATTCCACTCCACCATTCTCTCTCCTCCTCTCCATGCCACCAGCTTCATATCCATTCCCATTTGCTCCAAGTTATGTAAGTTTTCCATGTGATATTCTGTCAACTCTTTGCAAAATCCAGCAGGACCTACCTTTTACAAATCCATGCTTCCCCCTATAGAGTATCATATTCATATCCACCCATTTCTGAATTTTAGTTTTTTACCAACTTTTCCAATACTTCGACCACCACTCCAGAGGTACTAAATGGTCTCTAATTCATTATGTTCTGTTTTGGAACCTGTTACTCTGTAACAGGACGTCTTTTTTAAACGATTCAACGATAACTTCTAAGGCCGGAACAGACCATGCTAGGCCTAAATCCTTGATATGCCTAATGATGATGATGACTATGTAATGAAAAAGCTCTTTTGGACTATTTTGGCCTGCTTATCTAATTTTCTCTAGAAATCTGATTTAGCCTTCCTTATCATACTAGTTTCCATTCTTGCTTGTGCTTTATACTGTTCATGGGCATGCTGATAACCTTGTTTATATTCCTTCCACAGCGCTTTTCTTTTTTTTTTTTTTTTTGCAGTTCCTCCATATACTACTACTCATTTTCTTAATCCCTACTCAGTTTATCCTCCTGACCATAAGTATGCACTCTGATATTGCCTCAAACAATACTTCCTGATATCTGCATTGCTCAAACAATCCTTGACTACTTCTCATGCACTAATAACATCTATTCTATATAGTTTCATATGCCATGCCACTTTTCCAAGTTGCCTCCTGAGTTGGTCATAATTGCAAGCTTTGCAGTTCTACATAAACCCTTTCTTGATTGAAATTTCCACATGTTGAACAGCCTCCCAGGACAAGACTGTATGGTCACTTTCTCTGATTGTAGGTAGAATTGCCACTGTAGTTATAGACAGATCTTTTGATGCTATTACCAGATTCAACACTCAAACTCCTGGTCTCTTCCATCATGTGCTGTTTCAGGTAATTATCCCTTAGTAACTGTATAAATTCCATTTCCATTTTGCCACGTTTCCTTTTCTCCTTCCAATCTATATCCTAATCTGCTGACGTATGTCATCCACATCTTCTTCTGAATCATCAAGTGTATAGCAGCAGCCAACAATATATTGTATCCTATTGGCCTCTATCCCTCACCAGACTACTTCAAATGAACCATTTCCATCAGATCTACAATCTTCCTTAACTTCTATTTTTGTTAGATAAATTCTTCAGCTGTCATTAATAACGTCCCTCCTCCTGTCCTGTTTCTTCTATCTTCTCTGAAAATACAACATCCATTATATTTATCCCTGTAACTACATCATTCTCTGACAGCCATGTCTCACTGATGCCAATAATTTTTGGCCAAGTTGAGCTGACCAATGCCCAAAACTTCTCTCCTTTATTTCTGATACTGTGGGCATTTTTGCACATGCATTTCAACATCCCCTTGGGCTCACAGTTAGTTACCCTTACATGTCATTACCTGCCTGTTCAAATTCAAAACATGGGAAACTGTACCCAGCTCAATCATTCCTACACTCATAACTCATCTATTCCAGGAGTGGCTATTTCTGCACATTAATTCTGCACCCACACTCATTTGTCTCAGGGGTGGCTAGACCATGATTGATTGCTTCTCCCCAATATCTATAGTTTCCCTGGTTTTGTACTTCCAAACTTTTACTGAGCAACACATTCTCCAAGCATCTAACTCCATAATCATTTAAGTGCAGTCCATCAGGAATATACAGGTCCTTGTGTCCATTAAATTTACTCCACTCATTTATAAACTGAACAATCTTCTTACTGGCAATCATGGCCCTTCTTATCAATTCTGTCCTATCATACCAGGGCAGCAGACTCACAATCTTTGCTTTCTTACTCTTCATTTTTGCTTCTAACAACTTCTTCATATCCCCTCTCATTGCATGTTTCTCACCTTTCAAATTATTTATGCCTGCAAATATTAGCCTGTGCTTTTAAACTGGGGATTTCTATGATACATCAGCACTCAATAAATAGCGAAGATAATTGAATATGAGAATTTGCTATGACATGTTCATTTATGATGCAATACGAATTAGAACAGAAATAGAAGAAAAACAAAAAATATGGTGGTAGGTTGACGTGTGTGTGTGTGCATTCATGTGCCAGTGTATGTCTTTGATGGTTTGACTTTTATTTATTTTTGCCATGTCTACACATGAAATGATGTAAGCTATAGCACAGTTAGTACTATAGATGAGCTAAGGATTAATCAGTCTGAAAACCCAACAGATCAAACATGGGACATTTTTAAGTCACTTGCAGCCTTCATCAAGCAAGATAGTAGTCTCATGCTAATCAATCAGTCTCTCTGCAACCTTAGATCTATAGGTTGCAGAGAGAGAAAAACTATTCACTTAAATTAAAAATTAAACTAAAAATTAATTAGTCAGCTAGTTTAAAAGTGTGTGCTCCTATCACTTTCTGTGCAAAACTGCTTCCTTCTGCAACTTCCCGGGGTGGCCCCTTTTCCTTGTTCCTTCCCATCATTCTACTTTATGAAAACTCTCGGAGTTAATCTGTTAATAATAACCCTTCAATAGCTTAAATGTCTCAGTCATATTGTCTTCTATCTATCAAACTGCAGTCTGCATGCCCTCAGTTATCACTTATTATCATTCTCATACTCACGAGAGGCTGCAAGACTTTATTATTATTATTATTACAGGCAACTCCAAGGAGTCCTTAGACTCATTGAGGGAGGCCCTAACATCATGTCAAGAACAACTATTCGACATTCACATAGTATCTATCATACCCTGCCTTGAATTCATTCACAGTCATGGCACCCACAACAGAGGTCATCCCTGGAAACTGTATAGAAGATAGCAGATAAGTGCAATGTGTGGGCTAAAGTGCTTTTGAACCATTTTTTATATATTCTCATGAACTAGATTAAAATCACATAAGCAAGCTTTTAATTTTATGAAACACCCTGCTGTTTGGCTACAATTTGTATAATTAAAGCATATGATCTGGTTTTGAAATAAATTTGCCAAATGAAAGCATCTTCTTATTATTATTACCCAAGACCCCATATAGTCAAAGACTCATCTGGGAAGTCCTTTTATCACACACACAGCTCATCATACTGTGCTTTAAACACACTCAAATTCTCTGCAGACACCACACTCTCAGGCAAGGCATTCCAATCATTCACAACTCTCCATGAAAAAAAAAACTGCTTCTCACTCTTCTACCACACCCTCTTTATACAGTTTCCAGGGATGACCTCTGTTCTCCCCTGATCTCCCACTATTTTCTGTAGAACCTCTCCAGCATTGATCCTATTACAACCCCCTTACTAACTTCTTGGTCTCTATCATATCTCCCCCTTCCTCCTGTCTACCAGACTCTGCAAAATGCATCTTCTCAATCTTTCCTCATATTCGACATTCCAGAGGTTAGAAACTACCTTAGTCAGTTGCCTCTGGATCCTTTCCAACATCTCTTCGTCCTTCTGAAAACCAGGTGACCAAATCTGGGCACAGCAGTCCATGTGAGGCCTAATCAAAGCCTTATACAATGGAACAAGAATCTTCCTACTTCTACATGTCAGTGTCCTCTGTATCATTCCCAGAAGTGTTTTTTGTGTTGTTTTCACAATTTTGGCAGTGTGTCCCCTAAATTTCAGATCCTTATCCACTATCACCCCAAGATCTCTTATTTCCTCCACTTCCGACAATATATCCTCACCAAGCATAAATTGTGCATCCCATCTTTGTTTCCCAAATTTTAAAACCTTACATTATGCAACATTGAACTTGCATCCCCATTCCCGTGCCCAGTCACTGAATTTATTCAAGTCTTCTTGTAAGGCCACAACATCTTCTCTACTCTTCATGGTTCGTCTCAACTTTGCATCATCTGCAAACAACTGAATATCTCCATTCAAATCTTTACCAATATCATTAATTTTTATACATATATACAACTTGTTGATAGCTATCAGAAAGCCAGTCTCTAATCCAGTGCACTAATTTAATATCCAACCCCATCTGCTCTAGTTTGACTATCAACTTATCATGCGGTAATCTATCAAAAGCCTTTGCAAAATCTAAGTATATTACTGTGTATCCTTCTTCTCTGTCCACGGAAGCAGTCACCTTATTGTAATAAGTAAGTAGATTAATAAAACATGACATCCCTTTAGCAAATCCATGCTGTCCATTAAAGATAATACCATTGTTATCAACCCACTTCTGGATCCTGGTTCTTACAATTATTAAAATTCAAAATGAGAAAATTTCATAGTATATAATACCTTCCTTTGAAATCCCAAAATCTGAATATATTGAATTCTTCTACTCTTCTTTTTACTGTATGGATCTAGTTTAAAAGTAACTTGTGTGGTATAAGTAACATCAAAATTTTCATATTACTTATACCACATCTAATTGAGAAGTAAAAACCATTTGAAAAATGTAAACCCAGGATATAAAAGATGTGAGTATATAAGTGAATTTAAATTAATAAAATAATCTACCTTAGGAAGAATATCTTGCATGATGGTGGTGGTGAGGCCATGAAAATAAATAAAAATACTCTAAGTGATCTGTTGAACTCCTGATTGGCAAAGAAGGAAAGAAGATAGAAATCTTTTTTCCAAGAAAATAAGTTGTATGATCAACATTACTCAAATAGCTAAAATACCAAGGCCTCATCTTCTCATCTGATTTTCTTCCCAAGGTTCATTATTTTATTAATTTAAATTTGCTTATATATACATCTTTTATGGCCCGGGTTTATATTTTTTAAATGGTTTTTACTTCTCAGATTACTTATCAAAATTTTGATATTACTTATACCACACAAGTTAGTTTTAGCCATGTTCATGTACTAGAAAGAGTAGAAGAATTAACTATGTTCAGATTTTGGAATTTCAATGATAGATTTTTCATGCTTTCATTTCCTAATTTTTAAATTTGATAAGATGCTTTTCATTTGGCCAGTTTATTTTAAAACAACATCTTATGCCTGATTTAAGTAGGGTGTTACATAAAACTAAAAGCTTGCAATATATTCTCATGCATTAATTTCAAGGAGTGACATGAATCTGAGGTTCAGAATACTTTAAATGGATTAAAATATTTAGTAGGCCATAGGTTGGATGCCCTTGCAATAGAATATACCATAAGCCATGACATAATCATAAATTTAGTTTAATCCTTTATCCAAGTATAAGCAAACAAAGTTTACGCCTGAAGTATCTTCAGGACTGAGGCAACTCGTGGTAAAGGTGGACTAAGCTCTCATCACTTGTCTTAGTATCTCCCATAATGCAAAGCACATCTCCTTGCGGACATGTATAATGCTGTGCATTAAGGTCTATGCATCACTCTCACGTGATCTCAATAAAGGTCGAAACCGATCTGTGTAGTTGCCCTTCCCTTAATGCATTATACATGTCTGCAGGGAAATGTGCTTTGCATTATGGGAGATACTAAGACAAGTGATGAGAGCTTAGTCCACCTTTACCATGAGTTGCCTCAGTGCTGAAGATACTTTAGGCACAAACTTTGTTTGCTTTCACTTGGATAACGGATTAAACTAAATTTATTATAATCTAACCAAGTGGGAAAAAACTTCCAACATCTTTCTCTAAATCCAGACTAATTTAATAATAAGGTGAGATACCTTTTGGCAACTCGTATAGATAAATATGACCTCTCCATTACCTTACCTGAGTATCACCACCTCTGGGTCTGACTCCCACTGATGAGACCTCAATAAAGGTGGAAACCGTCTTGGTGGTGGCCCGTCCCTTAATGCATAGCATTATACATGTCTGCAAGGAGATGTGTTTTGCATTATGGAAGATACTAATACAATTGATGAGAGCTTAAGTCCACCTTTACCACAAGTTGCTTCAGTCCTGAGGGTACCTCAGGCACGAACTTTGTTTGCTTATGCTTGGATAAAGGATTAAACTAAATTTATTATAGTCTAACCAAGTGGAAAAAAACTTGCAACAAGAGTTACTCATCCTTTCCGTAAAGGAAAGCTTTCATAAATCCGTTTTTCATCACTTTGATATTTGATGCTGGAGGTCTGTTTCATGTATTTTTTGCTTTCTTAAAGCATTGCATTTTGTTGATCACTTTAATGATTTTTTACTTGTTTAATTACTTGCATTCAGTATCTGGTTTGATTCTCATATTAGACAGAAATTTGTATAAACTTCTAGTTTTAAAAAGAAAGATTTCCTTGTACATGATTTTATTTTTGTATCAAAGGAGAGAGAGAGAACCTGCAGCCTTTTGTTCATATTTACGAATTTAGGGACACAAAACACGTGTTGAAATGATTTATTTTACTAATTATTAAGAAAATAACACTTGATGTTTCGACCCGTATTGAGGTCATCATCAGAAGGATACATGTGTATATGGAATCAAGCTACATGCTCCTGCACTCTATAAAGGTAAATTAAACCTATGCTGTTAATTAATCTGTTTCTTAGCCTGACCTCTAGTGATAATTAAATAAGATAAACTAAATAATAAATAATAAAAAAATAAAAATAAATAAAAATTAAAAAAAATATTAAATAAATAAATTTAAAAAAATTTAATTTAATAAATAAAATAAGTAAAAAACTACAATAAACTCTGCTAAAGTCCTCATGTACTAAGCTTCTTCTGGATTTGTATAGTTCAGTTGTTGTACTACGATTTTCTTCAGGACTAGTACAGTTCAAGTGCTATTGAATGTTAAGGGGGGAAAAAAACACTTCACCAAGTCTCCTTGTAGTGGGAGTTTTCTTCTTTGGCTTGTTCTGGTTGCTATAAAGGTTGCAAATGGGTCCTCCACATTCTTGGAATGGTTAGGCCATCATTTTTGTAATTATCCTTTGTAATTACCTGGGGTTTAGACTTTTTTAGTACTTGTCAAAGAGCCTCCTCAGCACAGTTGGTTTTGATGATGCGCTTTAGTAAAGATCTGGGTTCAAATCTCATCTAGGATGCAAAGAACCTTTATCAGGACTTTTCATTAGGAAGATGGGAATGTTTTTTCTTTCAACAACTCTGGTTGTTTCATCCTGCAAGACATACAAACTGGCCAGAAGTTTCTGAACAAGTTGAAGTTATTGGGCAGGGAAACTAATATTGAAAAGATTGAGTGTAAGAGAGAGAAACTTTAGCACTGATTGTATATTTATTGATCCTTATATGCAGAATAAATTTCAGAAGAGAGGGGATAAAAATGGGCATGGGACTACGGAAGTTAGTGACTGATATATCAGTACTAAAGCCGGTACAAGATCTAGAGGGAATCTGCAATTTTTGTATACCAATGCTAGAAGCATTCGAAATAAGAGAGAAGAATTTTTGGCATTAGTCAGTGCAATTTCACCAAAAGTTGTAGGCATTAGTGAAACTTGGCTGTCAGCAGAAGATGTTGTCACTGGAATTGAATGTGATGGGTACAGTATTTTCAGGGAGGATAGAGAAGATAGAACAGGGGGAGGAGTACTGTTGATGATAGCTGATGTGTTACGGCCAAAGAAAGTAGTATATCAAGATGATAGGCATGTGAATGAGAGTTCATTTGAAGCAGTCTGGTGCAAAATAGTGACCAATGCAACCAAATATACAGTTGGATGCTGCTATAGGCCAGGGAGTACAGGGGGAGATATTGAATTCATGCATCAGCAAATTAGTGCAATGAGTGAAGTCTTAGTGATTATTATGGGGGATTTTAATTACGGTGATATCAATTGGAAGGAGGAAATATCACGTAGCAAAAAGGAAAATGAGTTCATACATCTTCTGTGAGATAATTACTTGAAACAGCACATAACTGAAGGGACACGTGATGTGAGAGTGTTGGACCTGGTTATTGGTTCAGAGGTTATATGCATAAGTAAGGTGTCCTCGTTACCTCCAATTGGTGAAAGCAATCATGTGGTATTGACTTGGGAGGTTGCAAAATCTGTGGATTTTTCTGTTAAGAAGGGGTATATACGGAACTACAGGTTAGGCAATTATAACAAGCTTTGGAGTGAGCTTGCAGCCATCCCATGGCAGAACATATTGCAAGGTAAAGATGTTAGCAGTGCATGGGATAAAATCAGCAGGTATCTGAGGAAAGCAATATCAGATTGTGTGCCCATGGTCAGGAGGTCAAACAAGGCAGGCGTTAGATGGATGAGCAGTAGTATCAAGCTTGATCTGCAAAAAAAGAAAATGTTATGGAGATTTTACAAGGAGAAAGGCGACCAGTACACCTATGAGCAGTACAAGGCTCAAGCTAGGAAGGTTACCAGCATAGTAAGAAAAGCTAAATCAGATTATGAGAAGACCTTAGCCAAAGAGATCAAGGGTAATCCCAAAGAGTTCTTCCGCTATGTGGCAAGTAAGAGGAAGAATGACTTCGGAAGGATAACTTTAGTGGGTGATGATGGTATTGAGGTTACAAAATCAGATGTAGAGTTACTGAGTGATCACTTTTCAAAAGTCTATCACCCAAGTGAGGATATCTCTATACCTGTAGCAATACCTAATGTGAGAATTGAAGCTAAAGAATCAGAGGTATTAAATATATTGCAAAATTTAAATGCAAAACATATCAGCTCAGGTGTTGCATGAATGTGCAAATGAATTGTCAACCCCTCTTACTTGGATATTTAATTTAAGTTTGAACTCTGGTATGGTCCCTAGGGAGTGGAAGTTAGGCAAAGTGGTTCCTTTGCATAAGGGTGGCTCTAAAACTGCGGTAGTTAATTACAGACCAATCACCATCTCAGGAGTAGCGGTAAAAGTATTGGAAAAGTTGGTTAAAGACAAAATTCAAGAATGGGTGGATCAGGATATGATACTCTATAGAGGCCAACATGGTTTTGTTAAAGGTAGATCCTGCCTTAGCAATCTATTAACTATTCATAATAGAATAACATCTGAATTGAACAAAGGAACAGGCTACACAGTGGTACTTCTGGATTTTGCTAAGGCTTTTGACAGGATACCCCATGGAACACTGTTACACAAATTGGAGCAGATGGGAATGGATATTAAATTGGTGATATGGATAGGAGAATAGCTCAGGGAGAGATACCATAAGGTGGTGTATGGAGGAGCCGAGTTCAGAATGAGGCAGGTGACATAGATATAGGAAATGGCTTAAAGGGAGATATTCTGTTGTTTGCTGATGATGCAAAGTTGTGTAGCGCAATAAAAAATCAAGCTGATGTTGAAAGTTTGCAGGATGATTTAAATAAGCTGATAAAATGGGCAAAAGATAATGGATGTCAGTTCAATGTGGAAAAGTGTAAAATCATGCATTTTGGGATTAAAAGATTACCAGCTGTGTACTACATTGATGGAAAGGTACTCCAAGAGATTGATGAGGCTAGAGACTTAGGGGTATTGGTAGATAGGGAGATGAAGTTCAGAGGACACATTTCTAAGGTGTCCAAGATTGCACGTAGGATTACTTGGTTGTTGAGGAACACACTGACATCCAGAGATAAAGAGGTTATTATTCCCCTTTATAAAGCATTGATACTTCCACATTTGGATTACTGTGCTCTGGTCTGGTCACCTGGATTCCTTGGGGATGAGGAGGCTGTGGAGAGGGTTCAGAGAAGAGTGACCAAGTTGGTGAGTGATATAAAAAATACCCCTACATTGATAGATTGAGAGCTTGTGGATTGCAGAGATTGGTTGATAGGCAAAGAAGAAGAGGGGATATGATAGAAACATTTAAATTACTGAAAGGTTTTTATAGGATTGATGCAGGGGAAATGTTTCAGCTGTGTGATAGTGATGGAAGAACAAGAGGTCATCTCTGGAAATTAAAGAAGAGTGTGGTTAACAAAGGTGTCAGAACAAGGTTTTTTTGCCTGGAGGGTGGTGAATGAGTGGAATTCATTGCCTGACTTAGTTGTGAGCTCTTCGTCTGTAAATGAATTCAAGAAGAGATATGACAGATATTGTTTTGCTAGTTTGGGTCTCCCGCGATGAGTCTACTGACTCCATGGAGATACCTGTAATAATAATAATTCCATTGAATCTTGTTTCAAAAATCTGCATGATACAGTATGGGTCTGTATGTAAGCATAAACAGGAAAGAAGGAAGGAGAACATTTGTCAAAACAAACACAGACTCCATATATTTTGATTGGTGGGCACTATTTGAGAAACTTTTAGCCTCCTAATAAAAATGAGTTTCCTACCTCTATGCTAGAGTGTAAGGATATGATATTTTTTAAAAAATTTAAATTAATTGCTCTATTATTTTAACAGATCTTTTCGGGAGCAGTGTTTATCAAGGCTTATCAAACATGTTGGTCTTCCAGAACAGGTAAATATCTCATAATGTTTGTAAGATTATGTAAATTCAAACAAAATTGGCAAACATTACATATATCATTAATATGTAAGCAGTCTAGTTAGTATATATATTAGTAACTAATTTACATCAACCATTCTTTCTTTTTTAGAAATTATAAGTTGGAATGTTGCATATCAGAACAACTTTATAGCTACAATAGTGAAAATTAGATTCTTAGCAGAACTCACTCAAACTCAACATCAGAATTCAAGATGGGTACATCATTATAAGTCACATCAGTAGAAAAGAATTGGAACCAAGAGAATTAGAAAAGTACCTTGTGAACATAATTGTGTTATCAAAACAAAGACAAAAACATGTGATATTGTTCTAAATAGTAGCTAAAAGATGTGATGTTGTGGCAGTGATGATCAGGGAAGGGAGGTCATACTGTTCAGCACTGAGCACAAAGAAAATCTTAAATGGTAAGCAGTTTTAAGTAATGTGGGAAAACATCAAAATGGAGAATTGGCCAGTGAGCCTTATTTTTGCCTATGGTCCTCCTACAGAAGTCTCTGCTAAGGAAGAAGTGTAGGAATTTTTTGATTATTAGAGAAGGCAGCTGACAAAAAGAATGAGGAAAAGTTGGTCTTTGTTAGAGACATAATCAGCAGAGTAGGATATGGATCTCATACATAGAAATGTTTCAAGAAAATTGGAGAAGACATCAAAGTTAATAAGTATCTGCTGGATTTCTGTTTAGGATGCTGACTAGTCATCACTAACACCATGTTCCAGCATAAAGATGTGCACAAATTCCCAAGAAGAGAAAACATAAGAAATTAAAAAAGTATTATTGATTATGTTATTGTTGATAGCAATATCTTCATTTAATTACTGAATGAAGTACAAGAAATTATTAAGCAAAACTATATACAGTTCAGTTAACCAGTCGATGGCACTGTCTGGGAGTAAATGCCCTAATTATCACTTAGCTAAGAAATTAGCGGCCAAACTCAAGGAGTTGGTAGGTCATTCCCCCCCTCCCCCACACACACATAAAAAAATACACAACACTTCTTAAACAAGATTAGAAACAACACTCAACGACAAAGATGTATTACATAGCTTTGACATAACTGTCCTTTTCACTATTGTTCCTATCAATGATACTATTCTTCTCTTGCAAAACATATTAGCACCCAATATTATGGCCCTCTTTGCCCATGTACTCTGTTCCGGGTATTTCATGTGGCAAAATAATTTTTACCTACAGAAAGAAGATACGGCAATGGGCTCGCCACTTTTCCCCCAATAGCTAACTTTTACATGGAAGACTTGGAGCAACGAGCTCTAGATTCGGCCAGCCTAAAACCCAAAGTCTGGCTCAGATATGTTGATGATATTTTTGTTATTTGGCCCCATGGCCATGAAACATTAAATACATTCCTAAGCCACCTGAACAAAGAACACAAACATATCCAATTCACCGCCTAAATCGAAAAAAAAAAAAACTCTCTTCCTTTTCTAGACACACTCATCACACCTCTTCCCTCAGGCTGCCCATCCTTTGCTGTTTACTGCAAACTTACATGTACAGGCCAATACATTAAAAATTCATACCACCACCCAACCCAAAAACTAGGAGTCATCAGCACCCTCAAACACAGAGCCCTAACAATTTGCCCCAATGAACAAGCTCTGAACCAAGAATTGGAAATCATTAACCAAACATTTGTAAAAAATGCTACAATAAAAAAAAAGTTCTCAAGATCCTCCAAAAAAATGCCATTAAAAGCAAAAAAGGTTACAAGAATGCCATAGTCATACTCTACATTAGGGGGGTTTCAGAAAAAATAGATAGAACACTCTTAAATACAACATCAAGACAACCTTCAAACCCCTGGAAAAATTAAGAAATTTACTTAGGTCCTCCAAAGATCCTCTTTTATACCTTGCCCACCCAGGGGCTTACAAAATTCAATGTATCTGTAACATACCTTACACAGGGGAAACAGTACACACCATCCCAATCAGAAAAGATGACACAAATGCCACATTAAATACCTTCACTATGGTAAAACAGGCCTATCAGACTATGCGCTCCAAACATGCCCCAGAATTGACTGGAAATGCACTATGTCCCTACACTGCACCAAAACCTGGTTTGAAAGAAAATTCAAAGAAGCTTGTGAAATGCTAAAACATTTCACAAATCTGAATAAAAATGATGGATTAATTATTCCAAGAATGTGGCGGACCCATCTTCAAAGCATATAGCAACCAGAACAACCCCAGACAGAAGCAAATCTCAATACAAAAGGACTGTAGAAATTGTTTAATGTAGTTCCAGTTTTTTTTTTTCCCCATCAGATGTCAAGCTTGGATAAATAATTAACAACCTTTACTTTTGTATAGTGCAGCAGCATGTAGCTTGTAGTTTCCTGATGATGACCTCAATACAGAAGTTAAAACATTGAATGTTACTTGCTTAATGTTAAGTAAAGTAATTATCCTAGCACATGTGTTGTGTCTCCATAAATTCTTCACTATGGATCCTCTCAATTAATTACCTGAATTTTTGATACCTGTTTTTCTAATGAGACAATTTGAAGGTAACTTCTTCCAAGAGAAGCTAGTTTTGTCAACATTAACCACTTGCTCTGTACTTAGCTCTTCTCTGTTGTCAACTTCTTCACTGTTTTTTGGAGCAGGTTGGGTGGGGATAAGCTTTCCTGACAACACAGTTATTAACTTACTTTGCAATTAATTTGATGTATAGCAATAATATATATATATTTTTTAAAATAGTTTTTGAACTAACAACATTAGCTTGCAGAAAAGGCTAGTTCTTCATAGTGGCACTGGTATTCCTCACCAGCTTGTAGTTTCTTGAAATAACCATATAGACATTTTGCTTTTTTATAAATTCGATTTCTTATAAGGGAATATATTTTTTCTGTGCACATCCTCATACTACAAGCTTAGAGCCTTTTTCATTTTCATTAGTACTCATCATCATCAAATTCCTGCTATATACCCTCAAGGGGTGTACAGGATACGACAGTACTACATGAAAAAAATTACATCATTATTAATTTCCTATCTACAATTTTCCTCCAAATCAGTCTGTTATTTTTCAAGACTCCAACATTATCAGATCCTATATTTCTATCATCTAAGGTACTTTGTACTGTATCAATCCACCTATATCTTGGTCTTCCTCTGGGTCGTTTTCCTGCCAACCTGGCAGAGAACACTTGTTTTGCTAATCTTTCCTCGCTCATTCTGTTTAAGTGACCATACCTCCTGAGATTAGCTCTGCTAACGCATTCCTGGATGCTGACAGTGTCAAGTTCTTTCCTAATATCCTCGTTTTTAATATGATATTGCCATTGATGCCATCTGTTCACGTTCACGCCTATAATCTTTCTCAGGACTCTCATATCTGTGGTCTCTAGTCTTTGGTCGAGTGTTTTACTTCTGACCCAGCTCTCAGATCCATAAGTTAAAACTGGTTTGAACACTGTCTTGTGTACAGCTAATTTAGTGTTCTGACTAATTTCTCTCTTATTCCATATGAATTTATTCAATTGACTTTCCACCATACCAGCTTTGCTGATTCTGTTGTCTATTTCTATATTTAATTTACCATCTTCAGTAAAAATCGTGCCTAAATAGCTGAAATGTTTTACTTGTTCCACAGGTTCTCCATTCACAACACAATTGACATTTTCAATGATTCTGCCTATTTTCATTGTCTTTGTCTTTTTATTGCTGACCTGCATACCATATCTATTACAACAGCTATTCAATTTAGTCAGAGAATCTTGCAGACTTGCAGCGGATTTATTTAGAAGTATAACATAATCTGCATAAAGCAAAGAGCTGACATTAACATCTTCTCCAATTTTGATATCATATTTAATACCACTTTCCTTCATAATGTGATCCATATAGATAATGAATAACAGAGGGGATAATGTACATCCTTGTCTCACACCAGATTTAAAATTAAACCATCTTCCTGTACTTCCTTCAATTCTAACTGCTGACTTACAACTCAAATAAAGACTGAGTATTGCTTGATATAATGCCCCATTGACACCATATAACTGTATCGTATTGAATAGCTTCTCTCTCTTGGCACCTTGTCATATGCCTTTTCCAAATCGACAAAACTTAAATACTGATCTTTGTTATATTCCCATGCTTTCTCAACTATTTGTCGTAAAGTGAAGATCTGAACCTGACAACCTCTATTTAGCCTGAATCCAGCTTGTTCTTCACCAAGCTTTTCTTCCACAATTCTTCTCAATCGTTTCTCGAGTATACTTGCATAGATCTTGCCGGGAACACTCAGTAGGGAAATACCTCTGTAATTCTCACATTCAGTTTTATTTCCCTTTTTATATACGAGTACTATAAGAGCTCTACTCCAATCATCGAGAATTCGTCCCTCTGTCCAGGCCTTCTGAACTATGCAGTGCAGCCACTGTAAGACTCTCACACCACCATACTTCAGCATTTCTGGTCGAATATCATCTACTCCTGCTGCCTTTCCACATTTCAAGCCTTTGATGGCTTTTTCTACTTAAAGTATGGATATGTATTCCTGACTGCATGCCTGGTCAGTGTTTTTTACCACTATGCTGTCATCACTGCTGCTTGTTTCATTTAGAAGTTTTTCAAAGTAATTACTCCATACTTCAAGGATATCTTTTTCTCCCGATTTCATGTCACCTTTATCATCTCTAACTCCTTTTACAGCACTCTTTCCTCCATTCCTAAGCTTCTTCAACAACCTCCAGAATATCTTGCCACCTTCCTGATATTTATTTTCTATGTTCATACCAAAATCTTCCCATGACTTTTGTTTAGCTAGTTTTACACAGTGTTTAGCATTCTTGCATTTGTCTCTGTATTCTCTAAGAGCACAAGCTGACTTATATGCCAGGTACTTTTGATATGCTTTTTTCTTTTCCTTCACTGCCTCTTTAACTTCCTCTGTCCACCAGGGAGTTCTGATTTTTTTTATCCTTACAGACAACCTCACCACATGCCTCTCTGGCAGAATCAATCAATGTTTTCTTCAGAGTTTGCCACTGAATCTGCAAAGTTTGATTCCTGTTCTCAAACTCTTTCATTTTTTCTTCAATAATCTTTGTGTATTTTAGTCTACAGTTCACATCTGAGAGCTGCTCAACTTTTATTCGCTCTAAAACTTTCTTACATGTTATTCTTTTCAATATGAAATTTAATTTTATCTTGCTCAAGACTAGATAGTGATCACTTCCAATTTCAAATCCTCTGTACACTCTGGTGTCCTGCACCAGGGAGAAAACAATCACTTTCAACAATAAACGTGTGGACAGACTTATGTGTTCGTCGAACATGTTGTTTATTATTTTAACGGTATAATAGAACACATAAACTAAGTAAATAATTAATTTATTAACTTGATGCTGATATTTCGCTTGTGTTATAACCAGCATCTTCAGTGCCCAAAAACACTGTTTGTCACAATACGCAAGACTAAAACAACATGGTGTACTTAAACAAAATTGTAGCAGCAACACAAAGACTAGAGTCCTGATTTTGGCACACTCTAGCTGAAAAAAAAAAAAAAAAAAAAAAAAAAAAAAGCTATCATATATTACTAGAGTCCTAGAAATGTGCTAGTTTTTTCTTAATATGACTGTCTCCCAGATCTTCGGCAAGTTAATACAGCCATATTTGTTGAGATTTGGAGTGTGTTTTAGGGCTTCTGTCATCTCTAAGAACAATCTCTCTGATTTATACGGTGTAGTCTGATTTTTCTGTGTACTACTTTTGTGTTTTTCCAGTTGATCCTGTGTGCAGGGGTATCCAGTGCATGGTCTGCTAGGCCCGACTTCCCATAATGATAATTCCGGACGTATCTTTTATGTTCGCTGATGCAGATGTTCACAGTTCTTCCTGTTTGACCGTAGTAGGCTTGATTGCATGAGCAGGGTACTTGGTAGACTCCTGGATGTGATAAAGGAGGAATGCTATCCTTGGGTGAGCGGATGAGGGTGGCTAATTTGCTACATGGTCTGAATGTAGAGCGTAGTTTATGTTTATTGAGAATTCTTGAGATCTTTTCGGATGTGCCTTTAATGTAAGGGATGGTGACTGTTTTGTTGTGGTTCTCTGTGGTGGATGGTGGGAGGGGTTTCTTAGGAGTGTTTAGTATTTTGTTTATTTTATGTGGATTGTAGCCGTTGGCCAAGAAGGTGTGGCGTAAGTGAGTCAGTTCAGCAGTCAGAGCCTTGTCATTGGAACAGATTGCTCTAGCTCTATGGGTTAGCATTTTTAATATGCCATATTGTTGAGAAGGATGATGGTGTGATTGTTTGTGTAAGTATCTGCCTGTATGTGTGGGTTTTCTAAAAACTGAAAATGATAAGGAACCATCTGGGAGATGTGTGATGAGTGTTTCCAGTAAGGGCAGACAGTTGTTGGTTTCTAGTTCCATAGTAAAGTGGATTTTTGGATGTTGGCTATTTAAATGTGCTAAGAATGTTTTCAATGTCTCAGGGCCACGTGGCCAAATAGCAAGCACATCATCAACATAGCATAGCCAAAGTGTTGGTTTGAGAGTGGCTGTATTGATTGCTTGTTTTTCCAGGTGTTCTATGTAAAAGTTGGCTGGGGGGGGGAGGGGGGAGCCCATGGCTGTCCCATCAATTTGTTTGTATATTTTCCCTTTCCATGTGAAATATCCTGCATGTATTGTGAATTTGAATAGTTCAAATATATCATGGGGGAAGTGTGACTTCAGTAGATTGAGGGTTTCTATTAGTGGTACATTTGTGAATAGTGAAGTGATGTCAAAGCTTACTATTAAGTCTGAGCTTTTTAGGGTAAGGTGTTGTAAGATGCTTTTTAGGGTAAGGTGTTGTAAGATGCTTTTTAGGTGTGCTGAATTTTTGACAAAGGAGGGAGAATTGTTTGTGAGAGTGGCTAGTAGCTTAGCTAAATGTCTAGCCAGTTTGTATGTGGGACTATTTATACTGTCCACAATTGGGCGTAAGGGTGTGCCTTGTTTGTGAATTTTTGGTGCTCCATAGATCCTCGGTGTGTTAACATGGAAGGGTTTGAGTTTGTTAACTGTGTCTTTTGGCCAGGAAGTGACTTTTTTCAATAATTTTCGTGCCTTATTCTTTTGGGTGTTGGTGGGATTGCGATCTATAATTTTGTATGTTGACTGATCTTGTAATAGTGTGTGCATTTTGTTTTCATATTCAGTTGTGTCCATCACCACGGTTGCATTTCCTTTGTCTGCTTTTGTTATGGTAATCTGGCTGTTGTTGTGTAGCTCTTTTATAGCAATGAATTCCTTATGTGGGATATTATTTTTGGGAGGCTTGGACTTGATTAGGATGTTGGCCACATCTAAACGTATGTTGTTAGCTATTGCTGGCGGCAGGTCGTATATGCCTCGTTCGATGGAAGCCATTATTTCGGCTTTTGGAACTTGCTTAGGGGTTATGGCAAAGTTGTGCCCTCGACTTAAAGCAGTCGTGGCTTCTTTGCTTAAGGTGAGTGATGATAGATTCACGACGACGAGGTCTTGTTGTAATTGTGGTCGTTGTATGGTGTTCCGTTGTTGGAGGTTTTCGAACTTATTTTGGTGCCGGTTTTTCACTCTGTCGAATTCTTTTTTTGCTGTTGCGTCGGTGATATTCTCTAAGATCTGCCAAAGTTCCGTATTTAGAATATTATGCAGTGATTCTCGTAATGCGCTGATGGTTGCATTTGCTTTTGTTAATTCCAGGCGAGTGGTGCTAATCTGTTCGCGTAACAGCGCTACACTCGCTCGTTTATAGATGCCGAGTGGAACTTGTTTTTGATTTTAAAACAGTTTGGTATTAATTTGGTGTCTCGGCACCTCTTTAAGAAGGCTAACCTGTTTAGTTGCCGCACCAATTTCAACTTCCACTTACCATATTGTCGTGTCTTGCGTACGATATCGTCTCCGTGAAGAATCCTTAAACGTGTGGACAGACTTATGTGTTCGTCGAACATGTCCACACGTTTAAGGATTCACTCCTGGATACACTCATCACACGTCTCCCAGATGGTTCCTTATCATTTTCAGTTTTTAGAAAACCCACACATACAGGCAGATACTTACACAAACAATCACACCATCATCCTTCTCAACAGTATGGCATATTAAAAATGCTAACCCATAGAGCTAGAGCAATCTGTTCCAATGACAAGGCTCTGACTGCTGAACTGACTCACTTACGCCACACCTTCTTGGCCAACAGCTACAATCCACATAAAATAAACAAAATACTAAACACTCCTAAGAAACCCCTCCCACCATCCACCACAGAGAACCACAACAAAACAGTCACCATCCCTTACATTAAAGGCACACCATGTAGCAAATTAGCCACCCTCATCTGCTCACCCAAGGATAGCATTCCTCCTTTATCATATCCAGGAGTCTACCAAGTACCCTGCTCATGCAATCAAGCCTACTACGGTCAAACAGGAAGAACTGTGAACATCTGCATCAGCGAACATAAAAGATACGTCCGGAATTATCATTATGGGAAGTCGGGCCTAGCAGACCATGCACTGGATACTCCTGCACACAGGATCAACTGGAAATACACACACAGAAACCCGTATAAATCAGAGAGATTGTTCTTAGAGGCGACAGAAGCCCTAAAACACACTCCAAATCTCAACAAATATGGCTGTATTAACTTGCCGAAGATCTGTGATACAGTCATATTAAGAAAAAACTAGCACGTTTCTAGGACTCTAGTAATATATGATAGCTTTTTTTTTTCTTTTTTTTTTTTTTCCAGATAGAGGGCGCCAAAATCAGGACTCTAGTCTTTGTGTTGCTGCTACAATTTTGTTTAAGTACACCATGTTGTTTTAGTCTCGCGTATTGTGACAAACAGTGTTTTTGTGCCCTGAAGATGCTGGTTATAACACCAGCGAAATATCAGCATCAAGTTAATAAATTAATTATTTACTTAGTTTCTGTGTTCTATTATACCGTTAAAATAATAAATAACTATCAACAATAACATAGTCAATGAGACTTTTCTTATTCCTAGCCTCTTCTCTCCATGTGAATTTGTGCACATTTTTATGTTGGAACATGGTGTTAGTAATAACCAGTCCATGTCCTGAGCAGAAATCCAACAGATATTTGCCATTATTATTAGCTTTGCTCTTTTCTCCAAAATTTCCCAAAATATTACTAAAATTAAGGGGATATTAAATCCCACATAGTTTTAAAACCGAATAAGAAACTCAAAGATAGGAATCAGAGAGTTTCTTGCCGAATATAGTAAACTATAAAGTATCGGCGAACACTAGCGTTAGCCAATGCAAGTGATCCTAGTACGTAGTAAAATCTCGGGCAACTCGTTGCAAAGGTGAGTAAAGTTCAGATCGCTATTCTTAGGTATTTTCCATAATGTAAAAACACATTTCCTAGGAAATGTATGCTGTTATTACATTATGGAGGGAGGTCACCACCCAGACCGGTTTCAGCCTTTTTTGAGGCCTCATTAGTGAGTGGCTAGACTTAATACCGAAGTGTATAGCGAAAAGAACTTATATACTCTGCGAACGAGTTTTCCAAGTAGGTGCAACCATTAAGTTACTTAAGTATAAAGAGCTAATAAGCTTCATTTCGGCAATGAAAACATTACTAAAATTAAGGGGATATTAAATCCCACATAGTTTTAAAACTTTGTGGGATTCTATACACTTCGGTATTAGGTCTAGCCACTCACTGATGAGGCCTCAAAAAAGGCTGAAACCGGTCTGGGTGGTGACCTCCCTCCATAATGTAATAACAGCATACATTTCCTAGGAAATGTGTTTTTACATTATGGAAAATACCCAAGAATAGCGATCTGAACTTTACTCACCTTTGCAACGAGTTGCCCGAGATTGTACTACGTACTAGGATCACTTGCATTGGCTAACGCTAGTGTTCGCCGATACTTTATAGTTTACTATATTCGGCAAGAAACTCTCTGATTCCTATCTTTGAGTTTCTTATTCGGTTTTAAAACTATGTGGGATTTAATATCCCCTTAATTTTAGTAATGTTTTCATTGCCGAAATGAAGCTTATTAGCTCTTTATACTTAAGTAACTTAATGGTTGCACCTACTTGGAAAACTCGTTCGCAGAGTATATAAGTTCTTTTCGCTATACACTTCGGTATTAGGTCTAGCCACTCACTGATCAGGCCTCAAAAAAGGCTGAAACCGGTCTGGGTGGTGACCTCCCTCCATAATGTAATAACAGCATACATTTCCTAGGAAATGTGTTTTTACATTATGGAAAATACCTAAGAATAGTGATCTGAACTTTACTCATCTTTGAAACGAGTTGCCCGAGATTGTACTACGTATACTAGGATCACTTGCATTGGCTAACGCTAGTGTTCGCCGATACTTTATAGTTTACTATATTCGGCAAGAAACTCTCTGATTCCTATCTTTGAGTTTCTTATTCGGTTTTAAAACTATGTGGGATTTAATATCCCCCTTAATTTTAGTAATGTTTTCATTGCCGAAATGAAGCTTATTAGCTCTTTATACTTAAGTAACTTAATGGTTGCATCTACTGGGAAAACTCGTTCGCAGAGTATATAAGTTCTTTTCGCTATACACTTCGGTATTAGGTCTAGCCACTCACTGATGAGGCCTCAAAAAAGGCTGAAACCGGTCTGGGTGGTGACCTCCCTCCATAATGTAATAACAGCATACATTTCCTAGGAAATGTGTTTTTACATTATGGAAAATACCGAAGAATAGCGATCTGAACTTTACTCACCTTTGCAACGAGTTGCCCGAGATTGTACTGCGTACTAGGATCACTTGCATTGGCTAACGCTAGTGTTCGCCGATACTTTATAGTTTACTATATTCGGCAAGAAACTCTCTGATTCCTATCTTTGAGTTTCTTATTCGGTTTTAAAACTATGTGGGATTTAATATCCCCTTAATTTTAGTAATGTTTTCATTGCCGAAATGAAGCTTATTAGCTCTTTATACTTAAGTTTCCCAAAATATTTTTGTATGTTTCACAATCATTTCCTACTTTGCTATTTAGATCCCCAACAAGGACCAACTTTTCATTTTTCATTGTGTCAGTTGCCTTTTCTAAAGCTTCAAAAAATTCCTCCACTTCTACCTTAGTAGAACCTTCTGTGGGACCATAGGCACAAATAAGTCTCATTGTCCAGTTCCCCATTCTCATATTTGCCCACATTACCCTACTTGAGACTGACTGCCATTCAAGAAGATTAGCCTCGTATTTTGTGTTGAATACTATGGCTACTCCTTTTCCTAGATTGTCATTGCCTGAATATAACATTTTGTATTTATTGCTCAGAAAGATCTCACCAGTTTTTGTCTTTTTTGTTTCAGTCACTCCTATTATGCTGATCTGGTACTTATCTAATTCCTCTGCTAGCTCCATTTCTTTGCCATTCAGGCTTCTTACATTGATAGTACCGATCTTTAACTCTGGTGATGTTGAGTTGGGGTTTGTTTTCAGATTTGTTCCAGTAGCTGACTTTTCGCTGTTTGCCCTGGTTCCCTGGCGAAAACAACGGGGGCCTTGTTTAACCGGGCAACACCCCAGCCGGCATGAAATTTTGTCACGTTGTACCATCATTTTTTATTTTGGTTTAACCAATAAGAATACAATTTGGTTGGCTAAATCCCAAATTGTCAGCCCATCCTCGTTCGTTCAGTATCCAAGTAGATACCCAACAGGGTGCACCACGAGAAGATGAGGATTGGACATTAGGTCAGAAGCCCTGGTCGGTTCTCCGCATTCCTTTAAAGGCTATGTGGAGGTCTCCTCTCAGTTATACAGCTTTGACTCTTAAGCACCCCCCATAATCATGAATCATATAAGTGGTAATAACTACATTATGAATTTTCCTTTCCTTTACTTATTTGCATTGTAAATGTAGACTACTGGCACATTTGACTTAATTACTTTTCAGTTTATCTAGAATTTTAAGTTTTGTGTTAAACACATCACTTATTTGATCTCTTTATTTCTCATCCATTATTAATACTACCAGTTGATTTTGTTTTGAGGTCAGTTTTTAAAGAAAAAAAAATCTGTTCTTATTATCTACCTTTCCCACGATTTCTCTTTTTCTGTAAAAAAATAATTTTAGGGCCCCCCCCCCCCCCAAATTATAAACCTTTACACTTATTTATTTATTTATTATTTAGAATATATAGATATTTTATATGTATCGAATATTAAATATAAATTAAATTAATTAAATATTTAACGAAGTTTGATTATTTAAAAAAAAAGAAAAAATGTAATGAAATATAGGTAGTGATTTCATTTATTTCAGTCTTAATGTAATGAAATTGATTCTCTTGACTTTCATATGTTCTTTCATTTTTTTTTTTTTTTCATTCTTTAAGCTATGGAATTGAGCTTAGTCCTCTCTGTACAGATCTTTTTCTTCAAGTTGGATATCATTTATCATTATTATAGAAGACAAAAACTTTTACTGTAACAAATACTCCATATTATGAAACTCAACTGTTGACATGGCAGAAATTTATGGACACTTGAAACCTGGTCTTTATTTATGTGTTTTGTAAATGAATTGTTGAGTTGTTAAACAGGAAACATTTGTATCTGGAAAACTGCTAGGAATTGCTTCATTCTTATTTATTATGGCTGCATGCTGGTCAGCATTCTAATTTTGACACTGTGTTCGGTAACACAGTTAAATGTATGTGTTTCCAGAGTAGTTTACTGGTTTACAGAAAACTCATGTTATTAACCAGCTAATCTCTTGGCTTGAAAAAAAAAAAAAAAAAAAAAAAAAACTTAGAAAAATTCCTGTTATCACATAGAACAGTTAAACATCCATTTGTAACCGAGTGATATTTGGTAAAATAGGGAAAAGGGAGAAAATAGCATATTTTGTACTTTTCATGGCATTTTATTTGCATATGTGATCTAAGAGGTGTTAATTATTTTGAAGGTTGAATCTGTGATGTATGCATTCCTGGATGGTGAAGGCGGAGATATTGGTCCACTAACAGTAGTTCTTAAAGAGGAATCAGCTTTAAATGGCAACTGTCTTAATGTTATAGAAGATCTTATTTTATTTGCAGTTGAAAGAGGTATGAAACCAAACTGAGGGAATTTTTTGTAATAATGGAAATTTAAGTAATTTTAATTGGTGTCTTAAATATAATATCCATTCAGGACCTTGGCAAATAGTATGCACTAACTGAGACTGCTAAAAATTTCTTATTAAAAAAAAAAAGTGCTGAATGGAGATAATTGAAAATCCCCCTAAACAAATTTTTTAACTCAGTGTATTTTTATTATCCATGTGAAATTATCCGAATTATGTCAAATATGTGTACATATTGCGATAATACAAAAATGAATTTCTGTAACCATGTCGCATTTTTTGCCTAGAACTAGGACGCTCGGTATCGAGCTCACGAAGCCCGTAGATCAGAGGGCGTTAGCGAGAGCTCTAATCGAAACAGTAGGGGCTGAAAATATTACGGTTTTATACCTTATGGGAACAATAGATTCCAAATAGTGGTCAAAAGCGAACAAACAAAAAAGAAATTATTAGAGGGTTTCATTTGTTGTGGACAAACAATCAGACCGTTTCTAGTAGGGAGCCTACGCAAAACGCTAAAAATAACCAGGTTTCCACTAGAATACCTAGGGAATGAACCTGAAGTCAAGAAATTCTTTAGCCAATGGGGAGAAATTCACGAGATTAAAGCAATGGAGTACGCAGACTATAAAGGATGGAAAACAGGAGATGTCGAAATCCAGATTGAAATGAAAAAAGAAGTCCCCAACTTTGTTTTTTTGGGGGGAACGAGGGTAATGATCAACTACCCGGGTGTGAAAAGAAGGTGCTTTAGATGTAACTCGGAAGAACACCTTGGAGCAGATTGCCCTCGAATACAATGCAGAAATTGCAAAGCATCAAAACATAAAATAGAAAGCTGTACGGAACCTTGTCTGAAGTGTGGGGATCTGACCCACAAAGTGGACACATGTCCAAACAGGACAAGCTCAGAAGCAATTGGAGGGACCATAACACCGATTAGGGAGGGACCATAACACCCATCAGGAAGCCTGAGACAGTAGCAAGGAGTGATTTTCCGGAGCTCTGCCAACAGGCTGAAAAGGGAGCATCAACGGAAATCACAACCTCCACAAAAACCCAAAAGATATCCAAGGCAAGCCGCCACACGCAGGACAACATCACCAGCATCAAGGTGGCAAACTATGAAACGCGCAGGAAAGAGGAAGAAGTCACACCCAGTGCCCCAACAAAGCGCACAAGAGAAACGGAATCAAAAGAAAAGAAAAAAGCGAAACAAAGCAGCCTGATGTCATCGGAGGACAAGACAGAGTATACCCATACTAAAGGTCGATGTCAAACAATAGGCACAAAGCCCCTCGACAATGACGTAACAATGCTAGAGAGCCTACCCCCAGTAAGGGATCAACCGACAGAACCACAAGTCCACGAAATGGCCTCTGAAGACGAAGGGGAGAGGGACTCCCCAAACAGGCTCATCATTGACTCGGGTGCTGAATGTGAAACCAGCACCGACGAGGAACCAGAACTGGCCTGCATAGAACAACCAACAGATAACGCCCCCCCCATACTAACACCAACATGGAAGTTAAAATCGCAACCTTAAACACTAACGGACTATGCAACCCCTTTGCGCAAAGCGCTGTCTGGAGGCTAATGTTAACACACAAAATCAATATCCTCCTGATACAAGAAACCCATTTCTATAAGCACTGGGACGTGGAGAACTTCTCGAGAAGCTATCCGGTCACCAGCTACTGGTGCTTCGGGGACGCTCACTCGCGAGGGGTGGGGATACTAATTCTCCCCCCCCCCCCAATCGCGGGGGGGTTCTTCAACGTCCAAAAAGACGCCACAGGACGCCTAGTAACGGTGGACTGGAAGTACGGTGGCCGTACCATCCGACTGGCTGCAGTTTACGCCCCGAACAATCCATACCACAGAACTGGTCTCTTCTCTGCCCTTGAAAACTATCTCCTGGGAGCAGAACACCTAATAGTTGCAGGAGACTGGAACTGTGTGGAAGACACACGTCTAGACAAAATCGGTGGGAATCCAAACAACGGAACTGGCGGCATTGCCGCTTTAAAACGATGCTGTATTAATTTTGATCTCGTCGATATCTGGAGGCGGAATAACCCCTCCAAAGTAGAAACTACGTGGTGCTGCGGCCAGATAGCGACAAGACTAGACAGGGTGTACATATCCCAAAACTTGGAACAATATGTTCAGAGGATACGTCACACTGCAGTGCACAACATGACAACCGACCACAAAATGGTCATACTCAAAATCACGCTCCCAGAGGGTTATGGAAACAGCCAGAGGGCCTTGGAGGCTTCCTCCCACCTTTTCCAGTCTTTTTAGTGACCAGCTACAGAACCTCTGTGACAGATGGACAAACACCAACTGGAACTGGGAAAACTGGCTGAGCTTCAAGTGGCAGGCTAGGGAACTGTTCCAAAAATGCGGGCGCGAAAGGGCCTACCAACAACGCAAACGGCTGAGGGATCTCTACAGGGAACTCGGCTGGTACCGGACAAACGAACAGAGCGGAGTTCCCTGCGGACATCTTATCAGGCAAGTAGAAATAGAGCTGCAGCAAGAGCGGCAGAGAAGAGTCGAAGACCTCGATTTTCGAACGAGACTCTATCTCAGAAATTTGGAAACACCTTCCGCCGCATTCTACAACCAACAACGGGTGGCGGCTAATGATGAGAAAACGATTCACCAGATCGAGGAGAAGGGCCAGATTTTACGCTCAACCCACGAAATACTCCGTCACTTTCATCAGCAGTATATCGGTATCTTCTCTGACCGGCAGGGCACGAATGACTTCAGCGAGTGGGACGCAACACGTTTTCCCGATCATCTTAGTGCCCTGCAGGACAGGCCGATAACTGCAGCCGAATTAAAGGCCACGTGCAGAATGATGAAAACAAAGAAGACCCCAGGGCCAGACAGACTGGGGATAGAATTCTATAGATCTATCTGGGAATTTGCATTGGCAGCGTTAATAAACATCTTTAATGAATTCCTCACTTCGGGAAACATCCCCGAGGAATTTGTTAAAAGCCACACCATCTTTATCCCCAAGAAAGACCGAGATCGGACCTTGTCGAATAACTGGCGTCCAATCTCCCTAACCAGCGTAGACTACAAGATTTTTGCAAAAATTATCTGCATGTGCCTTAAGGGCGGTATCGAAAAAATAATAGCAAGCTCACAGGTCTACGGGATCCCTGGTAGATCTATGGAATTCAATCTCTTTTTGTTAAGAGACTTGATCAAACTGCCCAAAGAGAAAAAATACCCCCTGGCACTTCTCTCCACTGACCTGGAGAAAGCGTTTGACAGCGTCAACCACAGGTACTTGCAGAACACCCTACAAAAAACAGGCGTGGGCCCGAGACTTCGGCGTACAATTAAAAACATGTATGCAGAAGCCACGACCCAACTATCTATTAATGGGTTTCTAACAGAACCAATCCGCATAAAGAGAGGGGTTAGGCAAGGCCACCCGCTAAGCCCCCTCCTCTTCTCCCTAGTATTAGAACCCCTAATCAAAAGAATTGATAACACCCCCGCAATTAACGGTATTCCACTGCCCCAAGGCTCCAGACAATGCAAAATAGTGGCGTATGCAGACGATGTAGTGGCTACACTCAGAGACTCTGAGTCCATCTATATCTATCTGCACACGCCGCAAAAATTCAGCATAGTCAGTGGTCTTTGCATTAACGCACAAAAAACCAAAATCAAAAGTTTCGGAAATTTCCATAGCACTGGACTTCCCTACGGTTTAACGCTACAGACACAGCCCATAACTATACTAGGCTTGCCCTTTTCAGACACCCTAGCACTACCAATCCAAAAATTGCAGGAGACAAGCAGGGAAAGGATAAGGCTGTTCAAACCAACCTTCTTCTCCTTTTATGGCAGAGCGACAGTAATAAAAACAATCGTCACCCCAATGCTGATGCACACTGTCAATATCACAGGCATCACACTGGCACAAGAAAATAAATTATCAAAAGAACTCCTGGATTTCTTCTGGAATGGGAGAAAACGCAAAGTAAAGAAAGAATACCTACAACTCAAACAGGAAGAAGGGGGTTATGCTCTGCCCGATCACAAAAGCTTGCTACAAGCAAACACGTTCAAAACTGTACGGAAGGCCTTAAACTCCAACCACATTTCTGGCCTACTAATTAGATATTTTATAGGACTTTTCCTCCCCTCTTTGGGATCACGGACTATGCTGGACCCCACGCAAGGGGGGTGCCCAAGTGGTACCGTACAGTAGTGAAATCGATCACAACACTCAGAGACAGAGGAATAGCAATCCTCACACACAAACCCAAAGCAGTATACTGGGATTTCTTCCAACTTTCCAGGCGTGATACACCCAATCTTAGTACAAATAATGAAATTCTCTTCAGAAACATCAAAAATAGCTGGGAACAGCCTTTTCATCGGGATCTAGCCTGGAGAATAGCCTACGGGCGGATCCCGGTGAAACAGGTGAAATCCCGGCATGTACCTAACCCGTGCGACCCATTCTGCGATGTCTGCCGGGACGTGGAAACGGTGGACCACTTCTTTTATTTTTGCCCACCAGCCCAATGCATCTGGCGGAGACTCAGCACAGCATTGGGAATCCCCATGCTGACAGTAGAAGAGGTCGTACGACTACAATTCCCGCCACCAGTCCAAAAAACCCAAAAGTTCACTATCTTCCTAATCAATGTACTAAAATATCACATCTGGAAAGTACGGAAAAAATCCCAGGTACGAGACGCAAATTTAATGTATGCAAGAATAAGAAAAGGTTTCTTTTTCTACCTACCCAAATTTCTTGCACAAGAAAGGCACTTACTAGGAGACTTTAAATTTGTGAATCAATACTGCAAACCACCGACAATATGCTTTCTTATACAGGGATGCATCAAGCCCTGTATATCTCTTTAGAACCCAAAAAACCCACCATCCCCCCCACCCCAGGAAAAAGAATAACCACTCTGTCTCCCCTAGCCACAAAGCTTTCGCTGGCACGGTTTCTTTACTCCAAACAAGGGGGGAAGAGCTGAGAACGCGGGCGGCAAAGGCTTACTGCGAGGCGGTGCCACTCCTCGTGAGTGGCATCTCCCGGGCCAGTCTCTTCCCCATTCTAAGTCCCAGTGGTACCAGGTATACAAGTTCCTCAGTAAGTTCCTATTCATTCCTACTTACCGGACCTTAAGTCCTGTTATTTTAGATTTAAAATAAATATTTAAATAAGTCCTATTATTTACATCTTGTCTTTAAAAAAAAAAAAAAAAAAATTATTTACCTGGAATAAAAATAAGGATATTATATCTAGTAACATAAAAAGAACCTCCATTAATACTGGAGTAAATCATTACTTTAGATAAAATAATATGTGAACTATAGACAAAAGTCTATGTTTAACCTTTTTCTGAACAGATAAATTGAGATTATATGTTACAGACCAATTAGCCAATAAGACTAAACAGGTTGACTGAGGCCTCTTTTTATCTCCTACTATCCTACTCTATCTTATATCATACTCCTCTTTTACTGTCTGCTGATCCTCAGCATGCTTTATTCTCCAAAGGCCAATGATGAGAGACATGAACTCCCATTCTATCTCAATAAAGGTCGAAACCGGTCTGGGTAGTGACCTTCTCTCATAATGTGAACAAAAATACAGTTCCTAGGAGCTAAGTTCACATTATGGGCAAATATCAAGAATAGTGATCGGAGCTCGCTCCACCTCTACCACGAGTTGCCCCAGCTTGCACTACCCTTTGGGATCAGTGCTGCAGTATCCAGGTATTTGCTTACGCTTGGAATCGCCGAACTCTATATATAGTTTTTACTATATTCGGCATGAAACTCTTTGAGTTTCTTATTCGGCTAAGAAACTATATGGGATGTAATATCCCTTAACTTAAACAAGTTATATGTCGCCGAATTGAAGCCTTTGGCTCTTCACATATCTTATATGACTTCTACATTACTTCAACCATGGTATCCCTCTAGATGTGGCACTGATGAGACCTCACTAAAGATCGAAACTGGTCTGGGTAGTGGCCTTTCCCATAGTGTATAGCATTATACACATCTGAAAAGATGTGTGGTTTGTGTTATGGGATACTAAGGCAATTGATGTGAAGCCAATATCCTCTATATATACAAATAGCTCAGTCGTGAAGATACTTAATGCATAAACGTTGCTTACACTCATAAAGGCTTAAATCAAGAATAAAATTTCTTGGCATCTTTAATTTACAGATAATAGATTAATTTGGAAAAAAAATTGGTGATAGGAAGTTAGCAATGATGTAAACTCATGTAGTACTATCATGATATCCTGTACCCCCCCCCCCCCTCAGGATACATATCAGGAATTTGTTGATGAGATCTGGGAAAGGTACGTGACAAGTTGCCAAGAGAAAATCATTTTCAAAATGCTTTAATTATATGGGGCAAATCAAACTTTATCTAGATCAGTATACAGTCTATATTTAAGTTGTAAGTCACCAGTTAGAATTGAAGGCAAAAGAAGATAATTTGATGTAAAATCAGGGTATAAGAGAGGGAGGCCCACTATATCCATCTTTATTCATCTATGTGGATCACATTATGAACACAAGTGGCATTAAACTGATTTAAAACTGGAGATCTTAAACTTGTCACTTTACTTTATGCAGATGATATTATTATTATTGCATGAGCACCTTCATGAAGTCTTAAAACTCATCATGGGTTACCTAGACTATCAAAACAATATCTATCAAACTTCCACTTGAAACCATTAATAGACAAAGCACTTACAACTGACACAGGCAACCCATTCCCTTTCTTCACCACTCTCCAAGTGAAAAATGTAGTCCTCATGCCTCGTTAACCACAATCTTATCTAACTTCCAGGTATGACTTCCTATTCTGCCTCCTCTAGCCAAGTGCTGAAACATTTCTCCCTGTGTTAATCCTATAAAATTCTTTAAAGCAGCTTAAATGTCCCCCCCCCCCCTTTTTTTTTTTTTACCTATCAACCAACTTTTGCAATTTGCAAACCCTCAATCTATCTTCATAGGAAGCATTTCACATATCACTCACCATCTTGATCACTTGCCTTTTCATTCTCTCCATCACTTCCTCATTCCCAGGGAATCTAGATGACAGACCTGAGTGTAGTGAACCAGATCTGGTCATATCAAGGCTTTATAAAGAGTAATGATAACTTCCTTATCTTTGCTTGTTAGCATATTCTTCAATAATGAAGTAATCCTGTGAGTCACCCTGGCTGCTTTAGCAATATGCCCTCTAAACTTCAACTCTCTATCTACTCTAAAATCCCTGCTTCATTAATCTCAGTACAGTTCCCTCAGTGTGGTACACAGCTTCTAATCTTTGTATCCCAGAATACATAACTTTACACTTTTCCACATTAAATTTATATACATTATGTTTTGTCCATTCTGTCAGCCTATTTAAATCATCCTGCAAGTTCTCTACTTCACATCAGTTAATTACAAGTGAATATCTCCCTTCAAATTATTTACTATATATCTATGTACAAATTAAACAGAAGTGGTCCAAGCACAGAGCCCTGCAATAATCACTTGCCTTCTCCTGGATTCTACTTCTTCATATGCTACTCTTTGATATCTGTCCAGCAGCTTCCCTTTTATCCATGGCACCAGTTTTATGCTCATCCCCATTTGTTATAGTTTGCATAACAGAGTTCCATATGGCATCCTGTCAATCACCTTTGCTTTTTAGGCAGCATTATTGTGTAGCCATTCCCTTTATTCAACTTGGCTGTCACTCTATAGAGTGACAGCCAAGTTAGTAGATTACTAAGTTAGTACATTAAAAGTTAGTAGATTACTAAGGCATGACTGACACTTCACAAAGCGCTGCCCCTCATAGAGTATAATGATTATTCTAATGCATCCATTCATGAATTCTCTTTTTGACCATCTTTTCTGTGCTTTTACTGCCACTCTTGAGATAATGATTGACCTATAATTTTCTAGCAAACACTTAGATCCTCCTTTATTCAAAGAAGAAAATATTTTTTATTTTGCCCTCCTTCCACTCTCTTTGAATGCCAGAGCTGATGAGATTTAAATTAAATAGCCTAGTCAAAGGCATCACCTTTTACCTCTGCTGTAAAAAATTTGGCAAATAAATCATCAATAAATTCTCTCCTAACTCCATTCCTAATACTTTATAAATTCTAAATTTTACTGATCTTAGAATATTGTTCATACATTTGGATTGGTGCACCCAAAACTTCCCTAAGGATATATATATATATATATATATGGGGTGAACACATCAGGATTGAGAAAGGAGAAATCTATTGACATTTTTCTTGAAGAGCAGGAAATTGAAGTTGGACAACTCATTATGAGGAAGGCTGTTCTAGAAGAAGAGGTAGATGGAATGAATGAGCAAGAGGCGAAGCAGGTTTGATGTGTTTGTAGTTATACTGAAAAGGGATGTTGGCCAGCTGCTGCTCTTGTTTTAGCAGGGCTAACCGCAAGTAGAGGAATGATGTTTGACAATTCCTTGGAGCAGTGACCATGGAAGTACCTGTAGAAGAGAGACAGAACTGAAACAATGCGTCTGTGAAGAAAGAGTCATCTACCAGTAGACGTTCAGAGGAGAGCAATTCAGCTCTTCTCTGAACAGCATAAGGAATTTTTAAGGAGGTTTTAGGTGTGCCACCTAAAATGTGTGAACATTATTCTAAAGAAGGGCAGATTTGGGATTTATATAAGGTTAGGTGGGTATAAATTAGCTTTTTAAGCAGAAAAGAATGCCTAGTTTTTTAGAGACTGAGGAAGATATTAATATGATGTGCCTGTGCCAGAGGCTGGAGGTGAATGTCAGTCCAAGGAGAGATAGTGCATCCTGTCTTGTAATGTGTGTATTACTGAGGATAAGGAAAGGTGAGCTGAAATCCCTTTTGTGAGAGAAAAGGCAGGACTGCATTTTTCCAACATTGAAGGTGACCAGGTTATCCTTTGTCCATTTGAAGGATGGTATGGAAATCATGGTTTAAGGCACTGGATGCAGATCTTAATGTAAGTGATGTCTAGGAGCTACATGGTTTTTAAAGGTGTTGGATGAATGGAGAGGGATATTATCAGCAAAGCTATAGATAAGATTTGTAGTGATGGAGAGTAGGTCAGTTATGTATAAGAAAAAGAGGGTAGGTGATAGAACGGATCTCTGAGGCACCCTCAAAGAGAGGGTGCCATCCAATGACACAGTGAATGACCAGAGAGAAAGCTGGCTATCCAGTTACAGAGAGTCACAGGACAGATAGACTGAAGAAAGAGTTTACAAAGCAGGCCAGGATGCCAAATCTGAGCCAAAAGTCCTGGAAATGTCATGGGTAACAGGAACCATTCCATGGCCTGTGTCCAGTGGTGGATGATGTAGGCTGAGGGATCAGCAGTAGATCTCGATTGGTGTAATCCATACTGGTGAGCTTCTAGGTAGTGAAAAAGTTGACTATTGATAACCTTTTCTATTATTTTGGAGAGGATTGAGGGTGATGGTAATTGGATAGGCTTTTGTCTCCCTTTTTTTGGTATGAGTTGGATATATGCTTGCTTCCATGAAATGAGATAGCTTCCACCTGAGTATAGAAGATTGAAGATACGATAGAGGAGAGGTGCTAGCTCTCTGGAGCACAATGTTTGAGTACAATAGGAGAGATTCCATTAAGAACAACTACTTTGTAATGCTCAGATTGTCTAGTATTTTTGTTATGTCTTTTTGCTGAAAGACCACAGGAGGCACATGGTACTTGGATGCTGGCATGAAAGGAGGTGATTTGCCTTTGTCATCTTGCAGAAGTGAGAGGAAAACTGTGATGTCAGGAGGTCAGCTTTTTCTTTGGGTGCTGCAAGAGTGGTGCCATCTGGATGGTGGGGAGAGGTGGAAGTACAGTTGAGCAGAAGCTGAATCGGATGGCTTTTGCAAGGGACCAGAAGGCACATTTTCCATCTGGACAAGAGGCAATTTTTCTGCAATTTTCTTTATGAAGTTGGATTTGAATTTGTTGATAGTTCTTTACATTTATTGCTGGCTTTCACATAGACTATGAAGCAGGTTCTTGATGCAAGCCACCTGCATTAAGCTGATTTTTTCTTCAACTGCTTTCATACATCTTATGTTGAACCAGGGCTTGGAAAGTGGACAGGAATTTGGAAGAATGAGGGATAAATGCATTCATGCCAGTGTGAATGATATCTGTGACTTGTTCAGTGCAGGTGTCTGGGTTAGAGCTGCAGAAGCCATGGTCGTGCCATGGCAAAGAAAAGTTTCCAGAGTCATCCTACTTGGTACCTTTATCGTGCCAATTACATGAGGTTAGGTGTCGTCAGAGGACAGGAGTCCTGTGAGACTGGACACTTGCACAAGATTGTGGTCTGAGTTGCTGACCACAGTTGCTGAGAAGAAAGGTAACCTCTACAGTCTGTCCGGAAGGAGAACTAGTTAAAAAAGATCAAGGTTATTGGGAAAGTGAAAGAGATTATTGGAAATTCAGGTAGGTGTGTATGATTTGCATTAGATCATTGCTTATAGCAGAAACTTTCACATCACATCCAGCTTGCAGCCATTTTGGGTTGTAGTCATTCAGGTCATCTAGAAGATGACTTTACTGTGGGTAGCTGATCATGATGGTTGAGCTTCATAGAGAAGAAGGTGAAGAGGGCTGAGTGGTTTTCAGAGTTTGGAGACCAGTAAATGCAGCAGATATCAAACCAACCTCTCATCTTCTTTCATTCCATCTACCTCTGTTCTTTTGGAACAGCTTTCTACATACTGTTTTCTTTTCTCCCATTGAATATAACTATCAGCTTTTTGAGAAACTTGTTAATAGATTCCTTCTTTCTCATTAACCACCTGCCTGCACAAGGCACTATTGTGTTACAGGTTTTGTGAATTCTAGTGTATGTGGGATTAATCTCTGTGTACTGTATGATATATTCAGATAGTAACTGAAAACTGCAGAAAGATGACCATCTCAGTTCAAATGAGGATAAGTCTCAAATTTCCTTATTCCTTTTTACTATAAACTATTTAAGCTAGGCAGCTGTCTTTATACCTCTTATATTAAATTATTGTGCTCTGTGGTCCATATATCACAACAGTATGACTTGCATTTTTAAATAATAAGAAACAAAAAATAGTAACCTGTTATTACAATAGGCACATACTATATTACATATATATTTTTTAGTTATATATATATATATATATATATATAGATTATAGATATATATTTTTTTATCACCAACCTCAGTCAACTATGCTACATGGACCAGTTTACTAATCACACTTTATCTTTAAAAAACAGAGTATCTGGGTATTTTATTTAATGGAAATGACCATGGAGACTGCTGGATTACATATGACTTCATATTCTTATTCATAAATGGTTGTCTGGTTGGCCAAGTAGATATTATCTCTTCTTTCTAACCAACAGGCTACAGTTTCACACCCCAAATCCCACTGTGTCATGGAAGGCAATGAAAATCTTTAGGTAGTATAGAATTTTTGTTATTCAGCATGAGACCTCTGTCCTACTTATTTAGAGATGTATAGTGGTGTGAGTAACATGTTTGGTTTCTAAAACAGGGTTCTCATATTATCTAATCCTTGATTCTGACCAGCTGTTCTATATGTGCAGTAGGTATTACATGTATATTACAGCCTTTCATGGATGTGATTTACATAAAAAATATTTTGTATTTTTTCAGAATTGCAAATATTAAATAAATTGCTCTAATTCATTGTGCAAGACTTGTATATTTTTGAAGTTTGTTTTGTATAATATATTTTAATCATAATGATATATATGTATTTTTTCTCCACTGCTTTCCAGGATTGGCAACTGGTAATGTATATATTGGATTCATTCTTTCATAAAATTATAAGTTAACTCAGACAGTTCAACTTGTTTAATATAAAATGCATTAATTTCTGAATTGTATGTGTGTTTAATGTTGTGGATGACATAATTATGAGATTGAATGAAAAAGAGAAAGTCTATTTTACTAAATGTTATAAAATTATTAAAGAAGCATTCCAGAAATTTCAGGACACCAATTTCAAGTTCCTACTGTTGTTCCAGGATATGCTAAGAAGGCCTGGCTAGCATAAAATACTAGCATCAAATTCCGAAATTTGAAAATTCCAGGGTTCCAGAATTCCAGTTCTAGGATTCATTCTTGGATGGATGTAGTTTGAGACAAGAGCCATTACATCATGAGGGCTACTTTAACCAGTACGGACTGCCCTCTGGTTCTAACAGTAAAATGGAATCCTATGATGTCCTGTCATTAACTGTCTCTTGAGATTGCTGTGGCCACAAGTAAAAACATTTCCAAATGGACTGTATTAAGAAAGCTTAGTTCAAGTAGAGTCTATGCATGAAATTCAGTTGTTTGTATCTCATTAACCAGAAATCACCACAGGACTCATCAAAGCTGATGCCATGAACATGTGACTTGGATCCCCGATATACAATAAATAGTGTATAGTTCTGTTTGATGAGTTTCATTTTAGCCTACAAATAGATTCTAAATAGTGTTTGATCTGAAGAGACTTCCAGATCAAATTTCCATCCCTCCAACATCAGAGAAAGGGACACTTATGACAGACGCAGTGTTCTCATGTTGGGTGAAACACTGGCTGCACATCTCTTCATGTTCTTCATAGGGATACTATAACTGTATAGTGGTGCTGAGAACATTCTCAAACCCTATGCATGACTTTATAGAGGTGCAGTTATTTCATATTTTATTTTCATGCATGACAGTGCCACTTCCCATACAGCTCAAGTGGTTGAAGACTATCTTGAAACTGAAGATAATTGATGTGGTTAGCATAATCGCCAATCTGAAATCCTGTTGAACGTATGGGGGGGGATGCCCTTGGCATTTCATTGCATGCCTACAGCTACTGCCTTGGTCACTTGGTGAGCTAAAGCCTGCTCTTGTGCAAGAATAGAATTTTTTGCCCTAGAATCTTTTAGATGTCCTCATACTGGGCATGATCCACCACTGTCAAGGCCTCTGGCCTGTATAGCCATTAGAGGTGGGGTCATATCCAGACTGATGTTAAGCAACCATATTTTTGAGCATATTATTTGACTTATGTGATCTTTTTGGCAATTCTTATTCTGCTATGAACAACTAATCTGTTTTGATATTCTATAAACTAACTAAATTTATTATTTATTTTAGTTTTATTTAATTAATTTTTTTTTAATTTATGCTCAATTTACTTTTTTAATTTGCTAAATGTATTGCTATGATATTATGTAAACTGGTTAAATTTATTATTTCTCTGTAAGGAAAATGAACACCCAGATTATAAGACATTTTAAAAATGTGTTAAGAAGAAGTTATATATGCAAAATTTAGTTCTGATTCTTATTCTATAGGCAAAATTTGCAAGTTTGTTAGGTGCTTTGGAGTAAGAGAGCTGAGCTCAATACCACATAATTGTTATTGTTTTAATATTTAAATAAAACTGACAAGAGGAAACTACATGTGTAGGAGGGCCTGCCAAATGATACCACACTTCAGATTAAGATAGAAGGAAGCTGTACACAAAATTTGGCACTCCTAGTTTCCATTTCAGAATTCTTGATCAGAGGTAGTCTGTAATACTAGTACAGTACATGGTTACTTGTCCTGATTAGCTGGGGTGGTAAAAATGTCATGCTAAGTGAATTTTGCAATCAGTGGGAGCAGTTTTTTTTTTCCTTATAAAATTATATATGTGTTGCTATTATAATGATACAGATGGTTATAAAAGCATGTTCTAACATCCTCTTTTTTTTAAAAAAAGAAAACGCTATCTTTTTAAAAAGATAGTTCTAACATGCTCTAAAAGAATACATCAAAAATGTCTTTGGATCTCTTCTTTTTCAAGAAAGTGTATTTTAAAATACACTAAATAATCACAGCTGTCGTATATGTCGGCATATAAGATGACTCTCAAATACTATAGAAAACTCCTTGAAATCATGGGTCATCTTATATGGCGAGTATAAAATGGGAAGCTTAATTTCTTGGGTGAACATTTAGGTAGTTACAATACATCATTATATAAGAAAATAGGCAGTGTTTATAAACAAATTAGATTAATTTTTTGTTACATAAATTTATTTAAAATATTAAAATAGATGTAAGTCTTAAAAAACAAATAATAATTATTAACGTCAATTTTGATGTTGATTTTCTTCATTATCAGTTGAAAATAGTTCCTCAGATTCATTGTTTAAATGATCGTCATATGGATCCCAGTTCAAATCCGGTGAATTGATTTCGTTTTCATCATCATCAGTGTCCCACAACAGATTCTGTACCATCCATAAAATTAGAGATACCACACTTTTTAAATGATTTTATTAGTCTCTACTTTTACTTTATTCCATGCTTTGATCACAAAATTGCACAACATATCAAGTGATGAAGTGTGCACATAGATCCACTTTGTAAATTATTTTTCACTAGTCAACATCCAATTATTCCACTCTTCTCGCATGTGATCTTTAAATGGTTTGTTCAAGCAGATGTCTAGTGGTTGCAATATAGAAGTTAAACCACCTGGTATAACAGCAATTTTTGTGTTATTTTTTTTTCTAGAAGACTTTTAGTATTCTCAATTAAATGACTGTGAAACATATCTCATACTAATAAACTGCGTTTCTTCATTATACCACATGGTCGCGTGTTCCACACATTATTTATCCATAATTTCACACTATTTTCGTTCATCCATCCTTTTTCATGAAAATGTACAAAAACACCTGAAAAAAATTTTATCTTAGGTTCAGTTTTACGTTTGAAGATGATCATTGGTTTTAACTTGGTTCCATCAGCCAAACATGACAACACAACCGTAAACCTTGTTTTTTCATGACTTGTACTTCGAACTAGCACACTCTTACTACTTTTAGACCACTGTTTTATTGCTTATCATATCAAAGCTCATAGGAGTTTCATCCATATTTCCAATATTTGACAATAGAAATTTATGTTTTTGTCTCAACTGAATAATAAATTTATGGAAACTGGTAAGTTTGTGGTCAATATCTGCTGGTAGTTTTTGAGCAATTTTCATTTTTTGTCGTATTACCAGATTATGTCTGTTCATAAAACAATTACACCATCCTGAAGTAGCTTGAAATTCTATACTTTCATCCAGATTCAACTTGACACTTTAGTGCATATGCTCTAATCATATTTCTTGTAACAAGATAACCATTCTGCCTTTGTTCGAATATCCATTCTATAATGTGATTTTCCAGGGGATCACCATTGGGTGATCCCGTTCTCATCGCACGTTTTTTTCTTTGGCAATTTTTTTAAAAAATCTTCTTTCTTCCTCTATTCTCTTACCATCTTCTTGGTTATGTCAAACTTTCTTGCAGCAGCACAGTTATTAGTTTGCTTTGCCATTTCAATTACCCTTATTTTAAATCGAGCTTCATACTTTCTTCATTTTGTTGCTGGTTCCATGATTTTAAATGATAACAATTTTAATCCTAAAATTTAAAAAAAATGCAAAATTAATAATTAATTAAAATTGGGGTTAATCACTTTTAATTAGGGTAATTCACATAAATACTAAATCTGTGCTATGCAAAAAAAAATAACAAATATGCATAGATATAAAAATAACGGATATAACAACAATGCTTAACGTTGCATTAATACAGGAAAGAAGAAATTGGGGGAGGGTCATCTTATACAACCGACATAAGCTTAAAACCTAAAAATAGCCTTATATTTAGGCCTCATTTTATATGCCAGTCATCCTATACGGTATATATGCTTTGATTAAAAAGAAAAGTAAGAAAAAATTTTAATGAAAAAGAGTTTTGGCAACCTGTTCTAAGACAAAATTCATTTGCAGCTATGAATCAATCAGTTTGTTAACTCAAACAATGAGTTTGAGTTAACAAACTCATTGTTGTTATATCAGCTTGTCATGTGGCAATCTGTTAAAGGCTTTTGAATATTCCAAGTACACCATTGTGTGTGCATCTCACCAATTCATTGAATTTGTCACCTTGTAATACTTAAGCAGATTGCCAAAGCCTGGCCTCCTCCCCCCTCCCCCAATGAACCCATGCTGACCCATCATAAAGAATGCTCTGTTATCAGTCCATTTCTAAATCCTAGTCCTCATTAACCTTTCTAGCATCTTAACAACTCCAGACACACAGATTGGCCTATAATTTGTAGCCTGTGTCTTATTTTGTTAAACAGGTGTGCCAAAGGTGCTCTTAAATCCTTAGAGCAGTGTTTCTCAAAGTGTGGCATGTATACCCCCGGGGATACGTGGCAGTTTTCGGCTATGCATCGTTAATGCATGGAATCATTATTAAGAAAAATGTAATTATTTTAAATGTATATATTTCTCAATAAATTATATATGGATTCTCCTACTCAGATTATGATAACTGCTTCATAGTTTGCAAAAATTTGTGGGCTATCACTCCTGAATCTTCGTTCAGCTTCGTATATGAAAGTACATTGTGAGCCTGCAACAATGTGAAGAGCATACGATAGTGACTGATATAAAAAAGTAATTATATGAATCAATTTTGTTCTATTAAAAATAAAGCTTTTTTTTTTTACATGTACATCTAAATTCAAATAAGATAGACATTTACAATGAAATATACTTATTTTATTTTATTTATTTATTTATTATTATTATTATTTTGATAAGGGGATACTTGGCAATAATGAAATTTAGGAAGGGGGTACACGGATATCTGAAGTTTGAGAAACACTACCTTAGAGCATTCCTTCATGAAGTGCCAATATATTGTCAAGTCCTACTGACTTATTAACATCAGTTTTACTGAATTCCTTATAATCTGCCCATTCACTATCAGTCCCTCCTCCACTATACCGTCTATACTCTAGCTTCTCCTTCATAAGGATGAAATACACTGATAAACTGCTCATTGAATACTTCTGCTATATTCTCTGCATCAGTTACCAATCTGCCAGTGTCATCAACTAACATATCCTTCTGTAGGCATTCTTTCATTCTTCTACTTGCCATTTTGAAAGAACTTATTAGGAATTTTCTTAGCTTGATTGGCTAATTTCTCTCAATTCATATTGCATTTTTGCTAAGTCACCCTTCCTGGCCTGCTCTTTGTATGTTTCATGCTACTGATTATCACCAACATTCATCTTGTGTTGCCTTCCTCTTCCAGATTTCATACTTAATCTCCTTATTCATCCATGTTACTCCTACCTTATGTAGCCTTTTCACCTTTGGAATACACTTAGTCATTGCTGCTGTTAAATAGATCTTGATCAATGCCCAAGCAGCATCTGTCTCCTTTCTACTCAATTCCTATTTCTATGCAATAGATCCCAGTTGTCTCCTAAGCTTTTCATAATCACCAGCTTTGTGGTTCACATATATCCCTTCACAGAAATTCTCATATGACTGGCTACACACTGGCTTCTCCCTGTTGGTGAGAGTGATCACTCTCAACAAGAGGGAGAAGATTAGATACTATTCACAATCACATCCTCTGATGACATCTATGACTCTTAACCCTTGTGTGCCCTGCATTATATATTACCTAAGATTGCTGTACCTTGAGATTTTCCTTATTCCTTGATGCTGTCTCTTCATTTCAGTCGATATTGCCATAATTGAAATCATCCATAATGATCACTCTTTGCTTGCTGACTAAGCCAAGTTCCCTGTATGTTTCTTTGTCTCTATCCTCCAAATTTCCTAGCCTATAGCAACACCCAACCAAATATCACTATCTATCAACCTCCACCTCACAATGAAACCAAGGTCACTTTTTTCCCCATTGTATCTCAACTTTGTGTAGATCTAATTCTCATATTATCAACAGCACTCTTCCCTACCTTATTGCCCTTTGTTTCCTCATAAAAAACATTATATCCTTCTATTTCTATTCCTGGCAAGATATCATTCTCATCCAACCATGTTTCTCCAAATGATGCTGAAAATTATACTCTCATAAACTCTGATAAATTTTTGAAACTTTTTAAAAGTTTTTATATTTATATTTGGTTGTAAAATATAATTATATGAATTATAATTTCTTTTTATATTTGGTTGTAAAATATGATCGGATTCATAATATCCTCCATTTTAATATCTATATCGCCCAGTTTTATAGAAAGTAAAATTAAAAATGTAAAAAAAATTACCGTATTTGCCGGCATATAAGATGCACCGGCATATAGGACGCACCCCCTTTTTTGTACACATTTTTTCGTAAAAAAACTTTATCACTGAATATTATAATGAATTTACAGTATTTCAAATATAAAATAATAAGTTGGTCTACTTTAAACAAAGACCTAATTTAACTAATGACAAATCAATGAAATTCAATTTTTTCTTCATATTCAGCTGGCATCTTTTGTGATATTTTTGTTTTAGTCCGCATACATAGCTGGTTTCTCTTCATGAATCTTGAACACCATGATGTTGATCCAGTAAAGTCGACGATCCCTCTGTTAGTGGCTATCGCTTTCGCTTGATTAATAATCATTTTTGTAGACACTGAAAGTCCACCTTTTCTGTGGTCTAAAATCTAAGTATTCAGTTCTGGCCATTTTGTATTTCCACTTCATAGGTTATGTTTACTGTGAGTTGTTTTTATTAGATCCTCTTCCTGACCCCCCCCCCCCCCCCCAAGTTCTTATAATTTTCTCAGTTGGGTGGCCCGAAATGCCTCTCTGGAATCCTGTTTCCATGTTCTTTAGCATACATACGCAACCACACATAGCTTGTATGCAATATTGCAGCAATACCGACGTTCTTCAGCCATAATTTGCCAAGAAATTTAGAGAAAATTTAATGGCAGATCTGTGATTTAACAGCTGTGATTGTCGATGACAGCATATGCGCATCCACCGAATTCTGCGTAACTGGAATGCTCTCACACACACACACACAAGAAAGCAAGAAAGAAATCGCGTAACTTGGAACAGAGAAAATTTCCACAAATGAAAATCAGGGTGTATAAGACACACCATGATTTTCAGACTTATTTTCAAAGAAAAAAAGTGCGTCTTATATGCCGGCAAATACGGTAATTAAAATAAAAATAGACATGGAATTTACCTGATGAGAAGTTAGCACAATGAAGCTAAAAAACAACAACAAAATTACACGATAACTGTATATATCAATACTACATATCAATACAAAACATACATATTAATATTTGGGGTAGAAAAGGTATCAAAAGCCTGAAATGTAGAAAGGCGACTGGAGTAAATGATATTTGACCAGAAATTCTCAAATATGGAGATATGAAAGTTTGTAGTGGCTCCACTTCACCGTTCAGAGACTTAGTCAGATGGTCAATTTCCAAATGATTGACATAGGGCTTTCGTAGTTCCCTCCTATAAAATGGGGAACTAAAGCTGAATATGGCAGTTATATAGGAATTTCTCTATGTTTCAAGTAAGATTTGTGCATGCATACATGATAAGAGGCTAAGAAAAATTGTGGAAGAGAAACATGGAGAACAGTGAGTTGGGTTCGGCCTAACAGAGGTTGTCAAGACTATATTTTCATTATCAAATTCCTGACATGTACCCTCAAGGGGTGTACAGGATATGATAGTACCACATGAAAAACCTACATCATTACTAATTTTTCATCATGACTATATTTTCACTTTACAACAAAGAGTTGAGAAATCATGGGAATATAACAAGAATCTATATTTAAGTTTTGTAGATCTGGAAAAGTTCTATGATAAGGTATCAAGAGAAAAGCTTTTCAAAATGCTACAATTATGTGGGCTAAATTTAACATTATACAAAGCAATACATATTCTATATTTCAGTTGCAAGGCAGCAGTTAGAATTGAAGGAAAGGAAGATGGTTTGGTGTAAGATGAGTGCATACTATCTTCACTCTTATTTATCATCTATATGAATTGCATTATGAAAGAAAGAGACATTAAACCTTATATTAGAATTGCAGAAACTTAGCTCTCTGTTTTATGCAGATGATGATGTTTTACTCCTAAACACATCCTGTGCAAGTCTCTAGAATTATCTGACCAAATTGAATAATAGCTGTAACAAATTTGTGATTGAAATCAGTAATGAAAGACCAAAACTATGAAAATAGGCAGGAATATTAAAAACTTCAGCTGCATTCTCAATGGAGAATCTATAGAACCACTAAAATATTCCAGCTATTTTGGCATAATTTTTAGTGAAGATTATAAATTAAATCTGGAAATAGACAACAGAATAAGCAAATCTGGAGGGAACCGGTTGAATAAATATATATGGAACAAGACAGAAATTAGCCGAAACACTAAACCAACAGCATACAAGCAATGTTCAAACCAGTTTTAACTTATGGATCTGAGATTTATAAATAAAGCACCTGATCAAATATTAGAGCCTATAGATATGAAAAGTTCTGGAAGAGTGAACAAAGAGAGTGAACAAATGTCATTAATGGCAGAATCATATTAAAAATGAAGATATTAGGAAGGATATAATAAAATTAGTTTAGTCCTTTATCCAAGTGTGAGCAAACAAAGTTTGCACCTGAAAATATCTTCAGGACTGGGGTAAGGTGGTACAACACCAGGGCAACTCGTTGCAAAGGTGGAGCAAGCTACCAACTCTCCTATCTCAGTATCTCCTATAATGCAAAACACATCTCCTTGCGGATATGTCTAATGTTATGCATTATACTCTAACCAAGTGAAAAATAAACTTTCAACATCTTTCTCTAAATCCAGAGTAATTTATTAAAAAAAAAAGAGTGCAAACCATTTGGGAACTCCTATAGGTGGAGATGACCTGCTAATGCTTCTGCCTGGTATCTGCACTTGGGCCTGGCTCTCACTGAAGAGACCTCAATAAAATTGCTACATACCCCTCCCCCCCCCCAAAGACCTTTCACGTACCCCGGAGATGTGTTTTGCATTATAGGAGATACTGAGATAGGAGTGTTGGTAGCTTGCTCCACCTTTGCAACGAGTTTCCCTGGTGTTGTACCACCTTACCCCAGTCCTGAAGATACTTTCAGGCGCAAACTTTGTTTGCTCATACTTGGATAAAGGATTAAACTAATTTTATTATACATCTAACCAAGTGAAAAATAAACTTTCAATATTAGGAAGGAATTGACATTGTTAGCATTCAAGAATATCAGCAGGGCTAATCTAAAGTGGTTTGATAACTTAACTGGAAGAGGAAAGGTTAGTAAAGCAGCTTTGATGCTAAGGTGTAAGGAAAAAAGACTCAGAGGAAGACCAAGATATAGGCAGATGGATTCAGTCAGAAGTGCTTTAGATGGCCCAAATGTTAACTCCAATAATATTTATTGGAGTGCTGACAAGTAACAGACTAATTTGGAGGAAAATTGTTAATAGGGGATTAGTAATAATGTAACTTTAATCATGTAATACTGTTATAGTCCCTCGAGATACATATCAGAAAATTGATGATGATGAATGAACTAATGATCTGACAAGGCATATCATAGGCACTAGATAACCATAAAGTTAATAAGTTAATTTAGAAAAGTTAGGCAGTATATTTCATCTCAAAATGACTCTCCCACATCTTTAGCAAATTATTGAAGTCATACTTGTTGAGGTTAAGGCAGTGTTTCTCAAAGTGTGGTACGCATATTCCCCGGGGTACGTGAAAGGTCTTTGGGGGGGGGGGGGTATGTAGCAATTTTTGGCTATGCATCATTAACACATGGAATCAATATATTTCTCAACAAATAGTGCAATTAGAGACAACTGGGATAAAAACAGCACTAACTAATGAATCGCATCTCCCCTCCAACAGAAATTGCTGTATAGACTCAAGAAAAACCATATGTTGCTAGTGCAACATATGGTTTTGCTTGACACCACCCCATTGTTAACGTGTTAAACCTAACAAACATATAGTGAATGTGTTTCAGATATTATGGAATTCGGTTGAAGAGAATTAGCATTTCAACTCAACTGTTGAAATGCTAATTTGTCTTTGATTCGTGCGATCTTTTATTAATACCACACCAGTCATATGCACTTCTTCATAGCTGCTCTGTATCTCAAGTCTAGTAAATTACTGGTAATTTTTGCTTGAAATAATGGAAATGAGTTTGACAATGCATACAAGGAAGCTGTTCTCCATGCCTAAAGTAGCAATAGTGAATAGGAGTTTCTTGGTAAGTCACATTTTCAGTTTTTTTTCTGGAAACTTTAGTTTCTGAAAATCCCTGCATATATCTCACACCACAAGATTTTAGCTTTAATTTTGGGGAAAAAAGTGCGAGTTATATTTGAGTAAATACAGTAATTTTTTTAGCTTTCAAATTCTTAAGTATGGATCATTGGTTAAAGATTGGATTTATAAAACCCACAAAAGAGAACAATATAGCAAATACAAGTAGCTGTAAGCAACAAGAAAACATTGATATTGCATCTGGATCAAATGAAATTGATAAGAGTGTGTCGTCTGACATCTCTAGAGAACCAACTAGGAAGATGAAATATCTTGGTAAGTATGATATGAATTACATGAAATGTGGATTTTCATGGATGGGAAATGAAGATGAACCTATTCGAAATTTTGTTCTATTAAAAATAAATCATATTTTTTGTTTATATGAACATATAAATTCAAATAAAATAGACATTTGCAATGAAATATACTTTATTTATTTATTATTTGATAAGGGGATACTTGGTAATAATGAAAATTTAAAAAGGGGTATGTGGATATCTGAAGATTGAGAAACACTGGGTTAGGGGAATGCTTAATAGGTGACGTCGATTCTAAAAATTGTCACTGAGACACCTAAAAAGTACCATTGCAAATTCTATGCAGCGGAGTTGCCTTCTTCCATTTAAGCCTGTCTGAAAGAATTATCAAAAGCATAGTCTACCATTCCTGACTTGCCATACAGATGATTGTGGATGTCACTTTTTTGGTCAAATAGGCTGAACTACAGGCTATTTGACCTTGTGTAAAATGACACAAGGAACATTTTACGTTCCAGTATATGCATGAGAATGAAGTTAATCCTTAAATTCTTAGAACAGATAAAAATAGCTAGCTGAATGTGGTTCAGAAGTGTCATGGAGATTGTATTTGATTAAACTAAAAACAATTTTTTTTTTTTTAATTCTAACAAAACAAAACTATTAGGATAGTTATGGGCTTTGAGATTAGCTCAAGCTTTTATAGGCCTCATTTGTTCTTGCTTTCCTACTCGTGTATTATTGATAATAAGCTTAAGAGCTGGTTAAATGTTTGTCATGAGAAGCTCTTAGGTATCTATTGCCATTTCTATATTGGAGTTAAATGATAACAGATCCAAATAAACCAAAATGGCTGTCTGAAAGTTGGCTGCTCCTAATCTAGTTCATGTCACATTCTAGAAACTTTGGTTTTGTAAGAAAAATCAGTGTTTTGGTTGCATTTATTTAGTATAAAATAGACAGATCTTGTATTAGGTTTCTTCTTAATATGTTCAGTATTCATTAAGTAAGAAAGCTTATAATATTTATAATTCTCATAGATTATGAGAATTGTACATTCAGCAGTTTGTAGCTAAATAAAAAAAAAAAAAAATGCAAGAAATAAGCTCAGAGACACTGTAGTTGAAAATCCACTTCAGTAGAGAGTCTGCTTTAATAAATTTCTAAAAGATATCACTTATTAATATCCTACTTTTTGATAATATCTTACTTCATTATGATTAGATTTTTCCTTTATATTTAAAATTTGGGTTAGAAAACAACAGGAAATGGCTAATTATTATTATTTTTAAGTGAAAAGAAATTCATAACCCACCCTATTGGCCATATGTTTTAATGTTAATCAAAACATGGATGTAAAAAGTACCATTGAAATACCATTAACCTCTCTACTGGCCATGGTGGACGAAAATAGTAAGACCAAATTGAACTTCTTATCCATGTTATTCAATGGGTGTTACAGAATCGTATCCAGATTTTGCTGAACGTCTATAGATCATAGCCGGTTGAGGTGTTAATTGAGTCATCATTGAAATTACATGGATATAAGGCACACGATGGGTAATACATTTCATCCATTGTGGCAAGCTAGATTATTAAAAGAAGTTAGATATTTTTGCCAGTTTGTCTAGTCCTTTCATTACATAATATATTATGTAATGAAAAAAATTGAGATTTAACTGAGAGAAAACAGCACAAAGAAATGACAAATTAAACACAGGTTAGATGGCTCCAATATTTCTCCTTTGTCATAGAGACATCATTAAGGATATTATTATTTCATGACACCTCCAAGGAGTCTGAAGACTCATCGAGAGAGGATACCTACTCTGCAACTCCCCATCTCCACCACTATATCAAACTTCTACTACCAACATCTTCTACATCAACACCATGTACTCACCACCACTAGTTTTTTTTGTCTGTAAATTGCATGTGTTCTGAACAGCCGATTTATCTGTATGTGGGATGAAAAACCCTGCTACCTTCGTATGAGATCGGCTAACTCACCGTCAATTGAAAAAATCCATATAAAGATTCCTCCTGTCATGATGAGAATCATAGGCCTTTTCCAATTGAAGGGCACAACGTACTGTTATTCTTCCAATTGCGCTACTGAGGCACTTAATACAGTATGAGAATTGTAATGGCACAACACAAAAAAAAAAAAGTCAGTGAAGGTAATAGACTGCAAGCCCCAAAGTCCTAAGACCAACATCTTCTGTGGTACTAGTAATCAACCTTGGTTGTTGAGCAGGGAAGTCTTTAAATGAAATTTTGGACAATAACTCTTAGAGCGCTGTCTAAGTTTCTCATTTCACCCAACTATATTTATTAAAATTTTTTTTTTTTTTAATCTGCTGCTGATTCAAAAAAAAATTGTATCTGCTGCAATGAAAGCATAGCATTAGTCTTTTTTCCATTTGATTTTGTGCAATGTGACCATGGCATGGTCATCTAGTCTGACCATAATTGTTTCACTGGATAAAATTCCTGCATTCCTCAAGATGAATGTTGGCAAATCAGCCAGTTTGATACTAATTATATATTGGGTTTTATCCTTTATCCAAGTGTAAGCAAACAAAGTTTGCTCCTGAAGTACTTTCAGGATTGGGGCAACTCGTGATAAAGGTGATGTAAGTTCTCATCACTTGCCTGAGTATCTCCCATAATGCAAAGCACATCCCCTTGCAGACATGTATAATGCTATGCATTAAGAGAAGGGCCACTACCCAGACCTTTATTGAGGTCTCATCAGTGGGAGCCAGACCCAGAGGTGGTGATACTAAGGTGGAAGTAATGGAGAAGTCATATTTACCTATACGAGTTGCCAAATGGTGTCACGCCCTATTATTAAAAATTCTCTGGATTAGAGATAAGTTTATGGTAGTATTTTTCACTAATGCTATGCTATTAATTATATATTGGGTTTTATCCTTTATCCAAGTGTAAGCAAACAATGTTTGCGCCTATAGTACTTTCAAGACTGGGGCAACTTGTGGTAAGGGTAGTATAAGTTCTCATTACTTGCCTTGGTATCTCCCATAATGCAAAGCACATCCCCTTGCAGACATATATAATGCTGTGCATTAAGGGAAAGGCCACTAGCCAGACTGGTTTCAACCTTTATTGAGGTATCATCAGTGGGAGCCAGACCCAGAGGTGGTGATACTAAGGTGGAAGAAATCGAGAAGTCATATTTACCTATATGAGTGGCCAAAGGGTGTCACACCAGGTGCAAACTTTCTTTGCTTACACTTGGATAAAGGATAAAACCCAATATATAATTAGTAGCATAGCCAAGTGAAAAATACTTCCATAAACTTATCTCTAATCCAGAGAATTTTTAATAATAGGGCGTGACTCCCTTTGGCAACTCATATAGGTAAATATGACTTCTCCATTACTTCCACCTTAGTATCACCACCTCTGGGTCTGGCTCCCACTGACGTGCTTTGGCACAAAAGTGATTGCTTTCTCTGAGATGTGAGAGGCTCTGCTTGAGGAGTAGGTTTTTGCCTGTCTCTGAGTGGGGCCACCTCTGAGATTATGGCTCTGCTTGGTGGTGGGGTGAGTCTGTCACTGAGTGGTGCCACTGCTGAGTTGGACGGTCCTTCAGTCACTCGTAGGGAATGGTCTGGGGACTGCCTAATTTTTAAAGAGGTCTTTACACAAACAGCACCTCAATAAAGGTCGAAACCGATCTGGGTAGTGGCTCTTCCCTTAATGTATAGCATTATACATGTCTGCAATGGGACATTATGGGAGATACTAAGGCAAGTGATGAGAACTTATACCACCTTTACCATGAAGTGGTATAAGTTCTCATCACCAGTCCTAAAAGTACTTCAGGTGCAAACTTTGTTTGCTTACACTTGGATAAAGGATAAAACCCAATATATAAATAGTAACATAGCCAAGGTGAAAAATGCTTCCATCAACCGGTTTGGTCATAATAGGACAGGTTGCAGGAACAAGGAGTCTTATACAGCTAGCTTCAGATAAGGTTTGAATGCTGTACAGAGATTATGTGTCTTAAAAGTTCTAGTTCCCCTCCCCTTTCTTCTAGATATAGGGAATAGTAATAGATATAGGTACTCTAGATATAGGGAATAGTAATAGCATTAGTGTAGTTTGTATCTTGAGAGCGATGCAAGATTCAGGGAGGGAAAAGGTATGTTTCGCATTATAGCCATTGAAAAAGAAGTTGTGATGAATAAATGAGTTTGACTGCGAGAGAAGTTTAGTTGGTGCAAAAGTTAATTGCTCTCTTATTTAGGATTTTTATGATATCATATTATTGTGAGTGGAGGAGACATAATGGAAAGGTTTTTGAATGTATAGTAAAGATAGAACATGTTATTCTTCTGTGCTGAACTGGATTCTGCTATGCTGGCTGTTGAAGTGGAGGAGAAAAGAGTAATATGTATTTGAGCCATGTGACCAAATGGAAAACATGTAGAACACGTCATCAGTGTCATGAAGGTTATTTTCTTGATCATAAATTAGTAAATAATAATATTTTTTGGTTTACCGATCAAGTATTGATCAATTTTATTAACTGAACCAACTAGTTTCGCCACACTTATCTGTTGGCATCCTCAGGGCTTACATAGAGGTTTAAACAATCTCACAATTATGCGTAACTGCAAACTGACAAGAATAACTGTAAAAAACTGACTAGAACAATTACAAATAAAATAGTCACGAACGTCAGTGAAACATGTATCGCATGTACAAGATCAGCTAGCTGTTGCTGAGGAACTTTCTGTAGTTTGTATTAAAGTTCATTTCTTCCGTTTTTAAGGTTCTGATTAGGGTTTTCCATATCTCTGGGAGTATTAGGCCTTGATTTCTGTTAAGGTTGACAGTAGAACGGGCGACTGTGGCTGCCTCTTTGAAAATTCTTGAATGGTAATCTTCCTCTATGTAAGGAAAACAGCTTTTGTCCCACTCGATGACATGGTTAGTTGTAGAGAAATGAGACGATAGGCCAGAAATGTCCTGTCTGTTGTTTTTGACATAGCCAATGTGCTCCTTTTTCCTGATTTCGAGTCTTCTCGAAGTCTGTCCGATGTAACTAGAGCCACATGAGCATGGAATATTATAAACTCCAGCATATTTGTAGAAAGGATGGTTGTCTTTTGGAGATCTTAGTAGTTTACTAATCCTTTCTACAAATATGCTGGAGTTTATAATATTCCATGCTCATGTGGCTCTAGTTACATCGGACAGACTTCGAGAAGCCTCGAAATCAGGAAAAAGGAGCACATTGGCTATGTGAAAAACAACAGACAGGACATTTCTGGCCTATCGTCTCATTTCTCTACAACTAACCATGTCATCGAGTGGGACAAAAGCTGTTTCCCTTACATAGAGGAAGATTACCATTCAAGAATTTTCAAAGAGGCAGCCACAGTCACCCGTTCTACTGTCAACCTTAACAGAAATCAAGGCCTAATACTCCCAGAGATATGGAAAACCCTAATCAGAACCTTAAAACGGAAGAAATGAACTTTAATACAAACTACAGAAAGTTCCTCAGCAACAGCTAGCTGATCTTGTACATGCGATACGTGTTTCACTGACGTTCGTTACTATTTTATTTGTAATTGTTCTAGTCAGTTTTTTACAGTTATTCTTGTCAGTTTGCAGTTACGCATAATTGTGAGATTGTTTAAACCTCTATGTAAGCCCTGAGGATGCCAACAGATAAGTGTGGCGAAACTAGTTGGTTCAGTTAATAAAATTGATCAACACTTGATCGGTAAACCAAAAAATATTTATTATTTACGTCATCAGTGTATCTTAGCCAGATAGAAGGTTTGTCTTGCCGTGTATCAGGTGCATGTTTTTTGAAATGCTTCATATAGAAATTCACTAGGAGAGGTGAGAGCCCATTATCATGTCCACTATATGTTTATATATTGGTGTCCTTCCAAGTGAGTTACCAGCATGGATAGCAAAATTGAAGAGATCAAAAGAGACCATAATATCAGTACTGCTTAAGACTAAATTCTGGATTAAGGTTTAGAAGTGAGTGAAATTTTTTTATATAATATATAAGATTATACAATATTCTAAAGACATAATGGTCTATCTTTATATACACAGGTACCTTTATATATAAACATACAAGATCTTATATTTTATATCTGATTATCCACTCTTCTGAAGATCAACTCCAATACTCCCAGCTCCTGTTCTATTATGATCAGACAGGAAGATCTACTAACATCTATTTTGAGGAACACAAGAAATATATCTGCTTCCAGATATATTTCTTGTGTAATTGGAAAGTCAGCTAGACTAGTCAGGTCTAGTTTAGCAGACCATCCATGCCTTGTGGACACCTTGCTCAAAATCATACGAAAAAAGTTACTATGCTTTACTACAGCAAATATAAACAAGATGTTCTTTTTTGGACTCAGCAGCAGGTTTCAAAAAAAAAAAAAAAAAAAGATCATAAATATGATTGTATGAAGCTCCTAAGATTTGGGAAACAGTCATAATTCTTACATCTCCCTGCCTAACAGCTAAGGCTGTCTATCAACACCCACAGAGGCTGCCCCTTTTTACTTTGGGCTTATAGTTTAATATCTTTCACTTTTTTTATTATTTTTTTTTTGTTATTTGTATATGGCATTACAATTCTCATATCATATTCCCAATGATGTCTCTGTCATAGATAAAATATTGGAACGATTAATCCTATGTTTAATTTTTGCTGTGGGCTGATTTCACTTTGTTAAACCATAACATGAGTTTTAACCAGAACATGCCTAAATACATTATTAGTGAAGAAGGCATTTGTACTGTGAGTGAGATAAGCTTTAGATAATCTGAAAATATTGCTGTAGATCAGTGATTTTCAACCTTTTTCATAATATGGCACACCTAGATTAATTGTTAAAATTCTGTGGCACATGAAAATATATTCTTATAATTTTTTTGATAATCTGGCAATAAAATAGGCATGATTTTGATTGATTTACACACACACACACACACACACACACACACACACACACACACACACACACATGAGAGATTAATAATAGTAATTGGAAGTTTATTTTGCACTTGGTTAGACTATAATGAATTTAGTTTAATCCTTTATCCAAGTGTAAGCAAACAAAGTTGGTGCCTGAAAATATCTTCAGGACTGAGGTAAAGTGGTGCAACTCGTAGCAAAGGTGGACCAAGATCTCATCACTCCTTGTCTCAGCATCTCCCATAATGCAAAGCCCATCTCCTTGCGGACATGCATACTGCTGTGCATTAAGGGAAGGGCCACTACCCAGACCGGTTTCGATCTTTATTAAGGTCTTGTCAGTGGGAGGCAGACCCAGAGTGCTGATACTAAGGCAAAAGCAATAGAGAGGTCATATTTGTCTATATGAGTTGCCAACCAGTGTACCACCTTATTATTAATTTACTCTGGATTTAGAGAAAGATGTTGGAAGTTTATTTTGCACTTGGTTAGACTATAATGAATTTCGTTTAATCCTTTATCCAAGTGTAAGCAAACAAAGTTTGCACCTGAAAATATCTTCAGGACTAAGGTAAGGTGGTGCATCCCAAGGTAACTCATAGCAAAGGTGGACCAAGCTCTCATCACTCCTTGTCTCAGCATTTCCCATAATGCAAAGCACATCTCCTGTATACTGCTATGCATTAAGGGAAGGGCCACTACCCAGACCGGTTTCGACCTTTATTGAGGTCTCATCAGTGGGTGCACCATCTTACCTCAGTCCTGAAGATATTTTCAGGCGCAAACTTTGTTTGCTTACACTTGGATAAAGGATTAAACGAAATTCATTATAGTCTAACCAAGTGCAAAATAAACTTCCAACATCTTTCTCTAAATCCAGAGTAAATTAATAATAAGGTGGTTACTCATATAGGCAAATATGACCTCTCTATTGCTTCTGCCTTAGTATCACCACCCTGGGTCTGCCTCCCACTGATGAGACCTCAATAAAGGTCAAAACCGGTCTGGGTAGTGGCCCTTCCCTTAATGCATAGCAGTATACATGTCCGCAAGGAGTGATGAGAGCTTGGTCCACCTTTGCTATGAGTTGCCTAGGGATTCATCACCTTACCTCAGTCCTGAAGATATTTTCAGGTGCAAACTTTGTTTGCTTACACTTGGATAAAGGATTAAACTAAATTCATTATAATAATAGTAATTATTTACCTTTTTGCTCCAAAAAATTTTAAACTATATTTTTGACATTTTGAGTAAGCAAAACAATACTCAAAATTATTTTAAAAAATTTTTATTGATTTTTTTTTCAAATGAATATTAGAAGTATTAAATAATATACATACTTGTAGTTAATTTTAATGAGATATCTGAGCTTCATATTGTTTCAGAATGTCTTTTGTGTGAGGTCGAATTTTAGATAGGCATACTCTTAAATCATTAAATCTTCGAAGGCTTTCCAGCCGTGATCTATTTTTGTTCTTAATAATATTCATTGCTGAAAAGGTTGATTCGCACAAATATGACTTGGAGAATGGAAGAAGTACTTCTGTTGCTTTTTTGGTAATATTGGGAGATTCACTTCTTAGAGATAACCAAAATGAAGTAGTATCTATTGTTGAATGTTTTAGTTTTAAACCTCTGTCATTTCTTATATCTGTTAATTTGTCCTCTTCTGATCTTTAAATTTCCCAGTTTTACATGCACTTAAGACGAAACGGATCTCTTATTCAATCAAAGGATGATATGTCAAGTGAGGGAAAATATTTTTCAATATTTGTATTTAGTAATCTTAAGGTTTGTAAAATTAGATCTATTAGATTTTCATTCAGTTTGCACTTTTTTGTTAGTTCAAACATATTTACTGCATTTTCTTTTCTGATTCTTTCTTCCCAAAGCATTAGTTTTTCCTTGAATGCATTAATTTTGTCAGTGGAAGTAAGAATGTTTTCACAGTCTCCCTACATACTTTTATTAAGTGTATTTAAAGATTGAAATAAATCAGCAAGAAATGCAACCTTACTGCACCAAAGCTCGTCGCTAAGAAAATCTGATAACTCAGATTGTTGAATTGTCAAAAAAAATTAGAATTTCCTCTTTTAGTTCATAAAATCTTGATAAAACTCATCCACAAGATAACCATCTCACTTCTGTATGTATTAACAACTGCACGTAAGAAAGTTCCATTGAGGAGCATAGTGCTGCAAACAATCTCGATTGTAACAGTCTGGCTTTTATATAATTGACAGTTTTGATAGTCTCATCTAGTACTTTTTTAAGCTCAGGTACCAATGATTTTGATGCTAGTACTTCACTGTCGAGAATCCAAGAGAGAGAGAGGTGCGAGGATGGAGAGGTAAATGAGAGACCGGTGCAAGACATAAGTAGAGAGGAAGTGGTTTGGGTACTGAGAAAAATGAAGAATGGAAAGGCTGTGGAAGCAGACCAGATACCTGGGGAAGTGTGGAAAAGTTTGGCCATGAGGGTGTGGATATGTTATGGGATCTGATGTGTAAAATAGCCCAACAGGAAAAGATACTAGAGGAATGGAGGAAAAGTATTCTCATCCCAATCTACAAAGGAAGAGGAGATGTTCAAGACTGTGGCAACTATAGAGGAATCAAGCTGATGTCACACACATTAAAAATATGGGAAAGAGTAATTGCAGCAAGGTTATGGCAGGAAACGAAAATTGGTGAGGAGCAGTTTGGATTTATGCTAGGAAGAGGGACAACGGATGCAATATTTGCGCTAAGGCGATTGATGGAGAAATATAGAGAGATGCAAGTGGATCTGCACATGGTGTTTATAGACCTGGAAAAGGCATACGACAGAGTGGCCAGGCAGGAGGTATGGAGGTGTATGAGGAAGAAGGGGGGTGTCGGAGAAGTATGTGAGGTTGGTGAAGGAGATGTACGAGGAACAGAAACTCAGGTCAGGTCTAGTGTCGGCATGACAGAAGGGTTCCCTATTGTCGTGGGGCTACACCAAGGGTCAGCTCTGAGCCCCTACCTCTTTGACCTGGTCGTGGATGTACTAGTGGAGGATGTCAAGAAGGAGGCACCATGGAGCATGCTGTTTGCCGATGACATTGTTCTATGCGAATCATCCTGAGAGAAGCTTGAAAATACCCTGGAAGAGTGGAGAAAGGCATTGGAGGAGAGCGGCATGAGAATTAACCGGGTGAAGACTGAATATATGTCAACGGGGAGTGACGAGGATATCGTCATACGACTCCAGGGTGAAAGGCTAATTTCAGGGAAGAAATTCAAGTACCTTGGGTCAGTTGTCGAGAGGAATGGTGACCTGGAAATACAGCACCGAATAACATGGGGTTGGATGAATTGGAGGAAGATGAGCGGGGTCCTGTGTGACAAGAGAGTGAGTTGTAAGAGGAAAGGAAAGTTCTATAAGATGGTGGTGAAGCCGGCGATGCTCCATGGTGCAGAGACGTGGCCTATAACCAAGGCACAGGAGAGGAAGATGGAGGTAGCGGAGATGCGGATGTTGAGATGGATGAGTGGTGTGACAAAGAAGGATAGGATAAGGAATGACTACATCAGAGGGACGGTTAAGGTGGGACTAATTGGCAAGAAGATACAAGAAAGTAGGCTGAGGTGGTTTGGACATGTTGAGAGGAAGGGTGAGGAGTATGTTGGTAAACGAGTGGAGTATATGGAGTTGGAGGGAAGGAGGAAAAGAGGCAGGCCCAAGCTCAGGTGGAGGGATAAGATGACAGAGGAGCTTAGGGAGAAAGGATGGAGTCCGAAGGATGCTCTGGACTGGAGAACTTGGAAGAGGAAGGTTAAAGATTGGTGCGCCGACCCCGTTTAGCATGGGATAAGGCAGAGTGAAAGAAGAAGAAGAAGACTTCACTGTCGAGAAAACAATGTGTAAAACTAATTCTAGGATTCTTATTTTGAGCCATTTTCTGTAAAAATGCTTTTACATTTCCTGACATCAAGCAGGTGCCATCCGTGCAAATACTGATGCAAGAATCCCAAGACAAGTTATGGCAATTAACGTAATTATCAACAACATCAAAAATATCTTGGCCCTTCGTTGTTTCCGGGAGTGGTCGACAAAATAAAAATAACTGTTCTATAATATCTTCCTTATAAATAAATCAACTGAAAGCTAGAAGTTGAGCTTAACCAGTTACATCAGTTGATTCATCCAACTGAATAGCAAACATATCTGCTTCTTTAATGTCTATATCACTTGCAACTCAGCATCTTTGGCCAAATCCTGAATATGTCGATAAATGGTGTTATCTGACATAGGAATTTTTAAAATCTCCTTTTTATATTCTCGGCAAACATGATATTAACAATTTTATAGCATGCTGGCAGAATTACAAATTCTGCAATTGTGTGAGATTTCATTTTTTTAGCAACAATTTCTGCAATTACGTACCTGCCTTCTTGGGATTTTTCGGACACAGTTACAAATTTAGTCCATCTTTTTGCTTGAATAGTTTTATCCAGTACAAGTCTTTTAAAATATTCAGCCAGTTTTTCGCTTAAGTGAGAATATTTAGATTGTAAATGTCTTTTTAATTTACTTGGAACCATAGCGAAACTACTCATGTAGGACGTGGCAGATCTTGACGAAATAAAACCAAATGACAAATAATTTTCATCGTAATGGTGGCGAACGTTCGTTTTTAATTTGGTTTTAGAAGAACGAGTATTAGATATGGTATCAGCTGCTGATGTTCTTGGAAAAACTAGCTTCACTTTCTTCTTTTTTTTTTTTCTTTCGACATACTAGCTTCACTTTCTTCATTGTCTTTAAATTTTCATTTTTTTATTACAAATTTATCCATGTTAAAGGAATGATAGTGAATAAAATTAACTGAATGAAAAAAAAAAAAAAGAAAAAAAAAGAACTCTTACCAGTTCTCTTACCAAAAGATTAAAGCTCACCAGTTACCTTAAAAATAAGAGAATTAAATGAAGTTATTTGTGAACACACTTATCAAAAGATTAAAGCTAATTAACACACAACACAATTTTAAACCAATTTACCAACTGTAAGTTTTGTAAAAATATGAATAAGGAAGCTTCAGGTGCGGATGGAAGACCAGACACTAATAAATAAATGCACAAATTAAGACATTATTTCTTTCAATTATGCAAAGGCTATACAGTCTCTTCTGTTACAACAGTTTGTTCACATGCAGTAGGTAAATAGGGAAATAAAATCACCAAAACACAAAATCATGTTAGCTCATATGCATTTTGTCACAAGGTGATTATGCTTTGTATTACTGAATAACAGCACATGAAAGCAAAAAATGTCACTAGGTGAACATAGTGACTCACAGATGAACACATCTAATGCATACACCTCATCTTCTCTCTCTAAATTCCACTATATTCATGTTGCCCTATAAGTGTGTATTTCACTGTTCTCCTGAGTTTGTGTATTTTTTTTTTTTTTTTGATGAAAGTATTTAATACAGAATCCTCTCAAATATGAGTAAGTGTCATTGTTATAAGAGTGTAAGTAGTGGATGAAAGAGAAAGTCTAGTATTGAGGAGAAGTTTGGTCCATTTTGAAAGAAATGAGAGAGAGAGAGAGAGAGAGAGAGAGCATGGTATCGTGAGTGTAACAGGCCTAACTGAATCCATATTTTGCACCATCAATAACAGTGCTTCACAAATAAAACTAAAAAGAAAAAATAATAGTGATGTATATTTTTCTTTATTTATTGGGAATTTAAAATGCTTCAAGTTGAGATAGCTTTTTTTTTTATTGGATTTATTTTATCCATTCATTTATTTTATTTTACCTATATAAGACTTGTACAGGTTTTGACATAATATTTGGCTTTTCAGAGACTGATAAAATACTTTCAGGTTATTATAAACTAGAAAGTATAGGGATGAAAAATAGGCTTATGTTGTACTACCTTGAATTCATAGCAGTTGGAAGAGAATTTGGGCAACTACATAAAAGTAAGGGTATTAGGTCCCTTAGTTCTGTGATGTGAGTAAGTAAATAGAATGGGTTACTTGTTTGGTGAGTACTTCTGTGAATGAGTTGAAAGAGAGATGTGATAAGTTGTGTATTTTGATGATTCTTGCATAATGGGTCTATATCTGTAGAAGTTCCAGATCATTTTTTTTTTTTTATTGTTATGTCAGTTCTACCCATGAATGGTTATAAATCACTAGTGCATTTAGTACTAGGGATGGACTAAGTGTTGGATAATCTGGACCCTAATCTAAAGGCTAGACACGAAAAACTGTTCAGCCACATCAGTCTTCCAGTAAGCAGTGTAATAGTCTCAAATGAGGCATTGAAAATTATTCACTTAAAGACTCTCTCAAACATTTGTGTAACAGTGGGATTTGAGCCTGTCATATGTAGATTGAGGAACAAAGATGCTATCTGGAAACATAAGTTTCTGTGGTTTAGCAGTTCTGTGGGTAATTTTTGGTTTGAGACCACATTATGATGTAAATGAAGAGTTTAATAAAAATGAGCAATTAAAATTGCAAATTACCAGCCTGGTTGGCCGAGTGGTTAGCGTATCCACTCTCCATCCGAAAGGCTGTGGGTTCAAATCCCGTTGTGGGCATGGATGTTTGTGATTGTCTGTGAAAATACTAGTGGTGGTGGGCAGTAGATGGCGTTGGTGTAGATGATGTGTTCACTGGATTGAGTGGTGAAGATGGAGAGTAGTAGAGCAGGTACCTTCCCTTGATGAGTCTTTGGACTCCCTGGAGTTGTCACATAATAATAATAATAAAAAACTCGACAAGTTTCATAAGTCATAAGACTTACATCATCAGGGGTATTGGTACAGAAAAGTTTTCTACAACAAATGCCTATTAACAATTAATTACACATATTAGATGTTTTTCATAACTTCACAACTGTTACATATAATTGATAAGCCAGAATACAAAGTAAATTTGTTACTGTGTGCGTGTTGGAACATTGCTAGTTGTTGCTATCATGTTCTGTGGTATCACGCAAGTTATATCCTAGGTCATAAATGCCAGTTAAATTTTTGATGAAAGTAGACCATACTTGATGTAAACTTAAGCCTTGATAATACTAATCTTTAAATTTTCTTGTAAAACAGTTATGATCAATATATGACATTTTTGTTTGTTGCCAAAGTACTTGATGACCTGTAGTAGCTGTGTGAAATGTCAGGCCTGATTTATTTTCTCTTCTTTTTTTGACGCCTTTTATGTGTTCAGACATGGATTTCTCCTGACCTTCCTGTCTGGCCTACATAACAAATGCCACAAGAGCAATGAATCTCATAAATGCTTGGTTTTTTTTAAAGGGGTTTTGGTGGATGTAGGAATCTTCAGATTTTTTGTAAATAAAAAAAGACACTTTTATGTTGTACTCATGGAGCAACTCAGCCACTTTGTCTGTGACATTCTGTGAGGAGATGAATTAAGAATTTTTTTTTATTGTGTTGAGTTCATAACCATTGAATGCGAGGTTCTGTTGCAGGTGGTTTCAAGACAGATCATACAATATAAGCATGTCAATTAAGAGGAATAAAGCATGTGCTTGATATATTGTATGCCCTATCTTGTCGAGTTTTAATTATGCCTGTCTTTTGTAATGGATGGTGGTGTGAAGTAGCATTTGAAATTCTTCCCTATGTGGTAGGCTTTCTGTATACAGAAAAGGATAACCATTTTTCCTCTTCGTTTACTTTGACAAGGAACACTAATATTTTGTGCTATTCTATTTCAAGAGTGAATTTTATATTCGGATGTAAGTTGTTCAGATAATCTTTGAAAGTAATTTACTCATCCACTGTTCCTGACCAAATAACAAAAATATCATCGGTGTAATGTAGCCAAATTTTTTTTTTTTTTTTTTTTTCTGATAGTTTTTTTAATGCATTAGTTTTGAAAATTTTTATTAACAGGTTGACTAAGGCTGGAGAAAGGGGAAGAACCCATGACAAATCCTTCTTTTTATTCCCAATATTGGTCTTAAATATGAAAAAAAAGTGTTTTCCATACAGTATGTTTGAATTGTTCCTACAGTGTCCAGTGGGAAAAGATTTACAAGTAGATCTACTGTGACATTTCTGGGTACATTGGTGAAGAGACTGAGTATATCTAGACTTGTTAAGATGTCTGAAGGTTCTACATCATCATCATCAAATTCCTGCCATGTACACTCAAGGGGTGTACAGGATATGATAGTACTACATGAAAAAAATTACATCATTATCAATTTCCTATCTACAATTCTCCTCCAAGTCAGACTGTTACTTGTCAAGACTCCAACATTATCAGATCTTATATTTCTATCGTCTAAGCACTTAGTACCGTATCAATCCACCTATATCTTGGTCTTCCTCTGGGTCGTTTTCCTGCCAACCTGGCAGAGAACACTAGTTTTGCTAATCTTTCCTCGCCCATTCTGTTTAAGTGACCATACCACCTGAGATTAGCTCTGCTAACGCATTGCTGAATGCTGACAATGTCAAGTTCTTTCCTAATATCCTAGGTTTTTAATATGATATTGCCATTGATGCCATCTGTTCATGCCTATAATCTTTCTCAGGACTCTCATATCTGTGGTCTCTAGTCTTTGGTCAAGTGTTTATACATTTATATCCTTTACCTTTTTAATAAAATGCAAACTATTTTTTCCAAATGATTCTGTTTTTCTTATGTGTGATGATATCAGGTTTGACAGATATTTTGCTAAGTTTGAGGTTGGAGAATCTCTCATCTACAATGTAACAGAACATCGTTTTTGTGTATTTTTGGTGTACCATAAATTCTTGAGAGTAATGGTTGTTTTGATTAAGATATACGAGATCTGCAGAATCTAGAAAGATTGCAAATTCCTTTTATCAATTTGCACTATGATGTCTACTATTGGGGAATGTTATGTGAAGATAAGTCAAAATTAAAACCTCTCATTAAGAGATTTTTTCTGTGCTAGAAAGGACTTTGGAAGAAAGACTGATGACAGTTTAGACTAATCTGGATGTTTTTCTTTTTCTTGTTGAAGCAAGTTCATCATCAAATTCCTGACATGTACCCTCAAGGGGTGTACAGGATATGATTGTACTACATGAAAAATTTATATCATTACTAACTTCCTATCTACAATTTTCCTCCAAATCAGTCTGTCACTTGTCAAGACTCCAATATTATCATTATGAGATCTTATATTTCTATCGTCTAAGGCACATAGTACCATATCAATCCACCAATATCTTTGTCTTCCTCTGGGTCGTTTTCTTGCAACCTGGCAGACAACACTTGTTTTGCTAATCTTTCCTTGCCCATTCTGTTTAAGTGACCATACCACCTGAGATTAGCTCTGCTAATGCATTCCTGGATGCCGACAAGGTCAAGTTCTTTCCTAATATCCTCGTTTTTAATATGATATTGCCATTGATGCCATCTGTTCACACCTGTATTCTTTCTCAGGACTCTCATATCTGCAGTCTCTAGTCTTTGGTCAAGTGTTTTTACTCCTGACCCAGCTCTCAGATGCATAAGTTAAAATTGACTTGAATCCTGTCTTGTATATGCAGCTAATTTAGTGTTTTGGCTAATTTCTTATTCCATATGAATTTATTCAATTGACTTCCTACCATACCAGCTTTGTTGATTCCGTTGTCTATTTCCATATTTAATTTACCATCTTCACTAAAACTTGTACCTAAGTAGCTGAAATGTTTTACTTGTTCCACAGGTTCCCCGTTCACAACACAGTTGACATTTTCAACAATTCTACCTATTTTCATTGTCTTTTTAATGCTCACCTTCATACCATATCTATTACAACAGGACTCTTGCAAACTTGTAGAGGATTTATTTAGAAGTATAACATCGTCCGCATAAAGCAAAGAACTGACATTAACATCTCCAATTCTGATATCATGTTTAATACCACTTTCCTTCATAATGTGATCCATATAGATAATGAATAACACAGGGGATAATGTACATCCTTGTCTCACACCAGATTTAATATTAAACCATCTTCCTGTACTTCCTTAAGTAATAACTGCTAACTTGCAACTCAAATAAACACTAAGTATTGCTTGATATAATGCCCCATTGACACCATATAACTGTATCGTATTGAATAGCTTCTCTCTCTTGGCACCTTGTCATATGCCTTTTCCAGATCGACAAAACTTAAATACAGATCTTTGTTATATTCCCATGCTTTCTCAACTATTTGTCGTAAAGTGCAGATCTGAACCTGACAGCCTCTATTTGGCCTGAATCCAGCTTGTTCTTCACCAAGTTTTTCTTCCACAATTCTTCTCAACCATTTCTCAAGTATGCTTGCATAGATCTTGCCAGGAACACTCAGTAGGGAAATACCTCTGTAATTCTCACATGCAGTTTTATTTCCCTTTTTATATATGGGTACTATTACAACTGTACTCCAATCATCGGGAATTCGTCCCTCTGTCCAGACTTTCAGAACTATGCAGTGCAGCCACTGTAAGACTTTTATTCCACCATACTTCAGCATTTCTGGTCGAATATCATCTACTCCTGCTGCCTTTCCACATTTCAAGCCTTTGATGGCTTTTTCTACTTCAAGTATGGATATGTATTCCTGACTGTATGCCTGGTCAGTGTTTTTTACCACTGTGCTATCACTGCTTGTTTCATTTAGCAATTTTTCGAAATAATAATTTCTCCATACTTCAAGGATATCTTTTTCTCCTGTTTTCATGTAACCTTTATCATCTCTAACTCCTTTGACAGCACTCTATCCTCCATTTCTAAGCTTCTTCAATAACCTGCAGAATATTTTGCCACCTTCTTGATATTTATTTTCTGTGTTCTTGCCAAAGTCCTCCCATGACTTTTGTTTAATTAGTTTTACACCGTGTTTAGCTTTCTTACATTTGTCTCTGTATTTTCTAAGATCACAAGCTGACTTATTTGCTAAGAACTTTTGATATGCTTTCTTCTTTTCCTTCACTGCCTCTTTAACTTCCTTTGTCCACCGTGGAGTTCTGATTTTTCTATCCTTGCATGCAACCTCATCACGTGCCTCTCCGGCTGAATCAATCAGGGTTTTCTTCAAGGCTTGCCACCGAATCTCCAAGGTTTAGTTTCTGTTCTCAAACTCTTTCATTTTTTCTTCAATAATCTTGTGTATATTTGTCTACAGTTCACATCTGAGAGCTGCTCAACTTTTATTTGCTTTAAAACTTTCTTGCATGTTATTCTTTTCAATACGAAATTCAATTTTATCCTGCTCAAGACTAAATAGTGATCACTCGCTTCCAATTTCAAATCCTCTGTACACTCTGGTGTCCTGAACCAGGGAGAAAACAACACTATCAACAGTAACATAGTCAATGAGACTTTTCTTATTCCTTGCCTCTTCTCTCCATGTGAATTTGTGCACATTTTTATGTTGGAACATGGTGTTAGTAATAACCAGTCCATGACCTGAGCAGAAATCCGACAGGTATTTGCTATTATTATTGGCTTTGCTCTTTTCTCCAAATTTTCCCAAAATATTTTTGTGTGTCTGACAATCATTTCCTACTCTACCATTTAGATCCCCAACAAGGACCAACTTTTCCTTTTTAATTGTGTCAGTTGCTTTTTCTAAAGCATCAAAAAATTCCTCCACTTCTACCTTAGTAGAACCTTATGTGGGACTATAGGCACAAATAAGTCTCATTGTCCAGTTCCCCATTCCCATATTTGCCCACATTACTCTACTTGAGACTGACTGCCATTCAAGAAAATTAGCCTTCTTTGTGTTGAATACTATGGCTGCTTCTTCTTTTCCTTGATTGTCATTGCCTGAATATAACATTTTGTATTTATTACTCAGAAACATCTCACCAGTTTTTGTCTTTTTTGTTTCAGTCACCCCTATTATGTCGATCTGGCAGCTAGCTCCATTTCTTTGCTATTCAGGCTTCTTATGTTGATAGTACCAATCTTTAAGTCTGGTGATGTTGAGTACAGGTGTGCTTTCAGATTTGTTCCAGTTGTGACTTTTCGCTGTTTGCCCCCCATTGTTCCCTGGCGAAAACAATGGGGAGGCCTTGTTTAACTGGGCGATGCCCCAGCCGTCATGAAATTTTGTCATGTTGTACCATCATTTTGTATATTGGTTTAAGCCAATAAGAATACAATTTGGTCGGCTAAATCTCAAATTGATAGCCCATCCTCGTTCGTTCAGTATCCAGGAGATACCCAACAGGGTGCACCACGAGAAGGTGAAGATTGGGCATTAGGTCAGAAGCCCTGGTCGGTTCTCCGCATTCCTTTAAAGGCTATGTGGAGGTTTCCTCTCAGTTATACTGCTTTGACCCTTAAGCATTCCAAACTATCTTATTATTTTTTCATCCATCAATGCTATCCCATACGTTGGATGGTAGCAACAAAGCTCATTCACTATGTACGGTAAACGTATCTTGATCTATCTTTGAAAGCTCTAATTTAGTGGCTGCAATCTGTTCTTTTAAAATAACTAGTTCTGTTTTTTTGTAGTTTCTATTTGCTTTGGCTGAATGGAATATCTGTTTTAAAAGATGCTATCTGTTAGGCCAACTAGTCTATTAGTTTATTAGTCAACTAGCCAATTAGCCCAACAATTGAAAGAGAGCAGAAAGAAAGACTAAGAAAGTAATGTTTTTAATGTTTTATCAATTGTTGTAATTTAAGTTGTTTACAATTTTATTTTAAAAATATATTTTTACTTTAAAACAATGAAATATATGAAAACAACACATTTTTTCCCCAAGGGGTATATGATGCACGGATGCGAGTACTCATTCTTCATACTGCCTGGTTGTTACGTGTGGCTCTTCCTTTGGTAGAAATATATGAAGAATCTGTTGTTGAAATGCTATCACAGGAGGTGCAGGAACAAACAGAGTAAGAAATTTCTTTATTAATATCAGATGTTATCTGGACAATTTTAGATTTATCTTATGATAAACATAAATCTAATGATATTATTATAACATTCAGTTTTGAAATAAATATTGCATACTTGCCAACTCTCCAGATTAAAACAGCTTTCATTGCACTTTTAAGATTTTCAGTCTGAAAAATAGATTCTTGATAAAACTGTTGTACACCCAGTTTGTTGTCTACCAGTGTTGTAGAGAGCAGAAATTCATTGTTTCCTATTTAGGCCTATCTGAACCCTTCTTTGCTATCTGAATACATTCTGCATTTCATCTATCCATGCTAATTATGTCAATATTGTATGGATTCTATGTACTCTTATGGGATTGATATTAAATAATATAAACTAAAATGGACTACATTTACTACCACTTTATTCTTACAAAATAAATGAATTTTAATTAATGGTAAACTGCATATTAAGTCTGTCAGGAAGAGTAGGGTCAGGGTATGAGGAAATAGAAAATAACTAGAAAATCTTTATATAGCACAATAGTATCCCAATACTGATCATTATTAACACATTGAATATCATATTTTGCCTTAGTCATTTGCTAACAAAGTACTCATGACCCTTCCACTCATTTACCTCTTTTGCAAGCAAATAAAACTAGTCTCACACAACTTCCAGAACTGGCACTTCTTTTTCTCTCCCATCCAGAGATGTGTTGGAAAATTTATTCAACTTTATAATATAAAATAATATGAAATTCTTATAGTAACTTATATGTTTCTATCATATTATTTCTTTTCTACCTGTTAGCTAAACTTTGTAACTCAGAAACAACCTTCAGTCTACCCTCAAGGAGTACTCCACAAACATTTGCCTGCTTACTTTATACTAAGAAGGCTGCTGAAAGCATTATTTATATAGTTATAGCTGTTATTCTAGAAACAATATTAACAAACTCTGTTTATAAATACCCAAGTAATTTAATCTTTTCATTATATATTATCCTGCTCTTTTTAGTGACCACTGCATGATGTTAAGAAGTGTAGCGTTCTACATTATCTGAAACTCACATCACTACTACTGAGAAATTACATCACTACTACTGAGAAATAAAATTTTATGGGGTTTATAGTTTTTTTTTTTTTTGCCATTTTATCAATATGAAAAATTGTGTCCTGCCTTATGTCCTGACATTTTTGAGAAGTTTGCAATAGGATTGTAAGTATTTTTATTGGTGCTTGTCCTAGCTGGGGTAAGCACCAGTAATAATGGGACAAAAAACTTGAATTTCTTACCTTCAAGTGTCATTCCCTTCAAAATCACTACTTTGTGTGCATGTGTAGAAAAGTGAAACCTATTGATGTTTTCCTTTAGCAGCTGAAGATTGTTGATTTCATGGAAGAATATGTGGAAAAGACTCTAGCAAACAGGTGTATGGAATGAAAGAGGATTAGAAGTTGGTTTGGTAGGCTTGAAGCTGAAATTGTGAATACCTGTTAACTAGAGGCAGCTTATGTTGTACCGGCTTAGAGGAAAGTGGAAGAATGAAATCAATGTCAGCAGAACGGTGACCATAAATGAGAATTTGGAAAAAAAAAAAAGAAAACACGTTTATTGAAATTAGCAACAACTATTTCATTAGTGCATTTAACAGTTTTTCATCAGTGTGGAACCAACAAGCAGTTCAGAGAGAGAGAGAGAGAGTGAGTACAGACTAAATACAATAAATGGTTAGCCTGTAACAGCAAGTGTCTCTTGCTAGAAGAATCACATCAAATGGATAATTCATCATTTTTGATAATTACATAGGATGAGAATCTTCCAGACTTTTGGAATATATATAATCAGTCTGATATAAACTCTGTTGATGTAACAAGTCCTCCCAAAGTTCAATCCATATTTCCTCATTGTGAGAGAGACAACACAGGAATATAGGAATGCCTGCAAGGGTGAGATATGGTGAGGACTTTTTTGGTCCCTGAAAATCTAACTTGGGCAATGGAAAATCCTGATAGGGTAGGGGAGAAGCAGCTCTTATCAGTACTGGTCAGGCTGAAGACAAATCATGTCAGAAAGCACATTTCCAGAAACATACTAGCATGATTTTGAATGATTGTAATAGCTGTAATACTGTGAATTAGAAGAGATTAGAGTGTCATCATATCTTTCTGTTGCACACTATAGATTGCAGGTTGAAGAGTTTTAGTCATGCAGAAGAACCTGGATCCCTGTGATGGACCCTTGTGTATAACTACAGGGAAGAAGGTGCCAAAAATGGGAACTCTAGGTTGAACTTTAATAACATGGCTTATGAAGATGATGTCTTAGAGCCATCAGGACATCATCATTGGATTGAGCCTATTTGTTGAAAACGACAAATATATATATATAATATATACAGGGTGTTCGGGATAAATTTGACATATTTATAATTAATTATATTTTTCCGTAAGTTACATGTATTAACACACACTTCTCTTCATTTAAAAGTTTGGACCCTTCTTCATTCATATACAAGATGTCAGAAAGGATGGATAGCTGGAACCCACCTGAATCACGGAAGAGAATAACTTGTATCATGATGATTCGTGCCCGCCATCAAAATAAGGATATTACGACTGCTGCCCAATGCTCCCTGAATACAGTAAAAACAATCAGGCATGAACTAGAGACTTGCAATGGTGACTACGAGGATGTAGCAAGAAGAAAGATCCCTAGCAGACAATCTGATTGCGTTCGTACAGCAGAATTCCTCGCAAATCTGCAGGAACAGGTGTTGAAGAACCCTGGCATTGGAATTCGGGCTTTGTTCGTGGAGTTGCTAACTGTAGTCAAGCCCTGGATAACAAGGGTAGCCAATGGTAGGCCGTATGTATGGCAGCAGGATTCGGCCCCTTGCCACACCTCTGGGAAAAGTCAAAAATGGTTGTCTGAAAATTTCTACGACTTCACCAGTCCAAATGTTTGGCCTCCAAACTCCCCAGACCTTAACCCCATGGATTATTTTGTATGGGGCGCAGTTGAAAAAGACACCAATCGCACTTCCAGTAATACAAAAGCCCAGTTAATGGATAAAATTAAAACAGTTTTTGCGGCCCTTCCCAGGGAGACTGTAGCATCAGCTTGTTCGAGGTTCCGAAGCAGAATTGAAGCTGTGATCGATGCTAATGGTGGTTATTTTGAGTAAATCTTGTTGATAGTATTGTAATTAACTCTGCCTGTAATGTTTTTTTGTCAATTCATTAAATTTAATAGATACAAAGAAGATTTTCTTTTTCCTTACGAAACTGTCAAATTTATCCCGAACACCCTGTATATTTGTTATGTATATTAACAAATAAGCTCTTAGCAACAAATAGGCTCTTACAATAGCTACCTGGAGCATCAGAACATTATACTAAATTGATAAATTTGACATTTTAATGGAAGAGATGCTAAATATGAATATAAACATAATGGGAGTTTGTGAGACAAAATGGACATGACATGGAAAATTGAACGGGTTAACTTTATCTATTTGGGAAGTGAAGAGCGTACAAGAGGTGTGGGGTCATGATGAAAAATTGAATATCCAAAAGTATTCTTGGATATTGGCCTTGTGTTAAGGCTTAAGTACTGGGAGAAGCTCGTGTTAAAAGTTTAATGCAGTGAAACGACATAAGAAAGGTTTAAAAACAGTATTTATTTTTTCTTCTAGTGTTTCATATTAGTTACAGAGATATCATCAGAGAGTACAGTATGAGACTTGTGACATATACACAAAAGAAGCACAAAACTAAATAAACATGTGGATGAAAGACTAGAGTCCTAACTAGGTGGGATAGATGTCTTCCCCCTATAGACATCTGTCGGTGGTCTGTGCTGTAAAGTGGTATCTCGAAGTATTAGTGTTTCCCATATTTTGGGATGTTTTATGCAACCATATTTATTCAAATTTGGCTGATTTTTAAGAATAGCAGCAGATTCTGAAAACAGTATTTCTCTTCTAAATTTACTGTGATGGAACATGATTGTTTTTTTCCAGTTGATTTTGTGAGCTATATCCAAAGCATGATCTGCAAGGCCAGATTGACCATAGTCATAACTGCAGATGTATTTTTTATGTTCTTCCATGCAGATGTCCATAGTAGGCCAACTTACAGGAACAAGGAACTCTATGAACACCTGGAACTGAGAGGAGGGATTTGTGTGTTTAGTGGTGCAGATAAGGGTAGCTAATTTTAAGTGGGGCTTGAAAGTGGTGTGCAAAGATTGTATTTAAGATTCTAACTATTCTGATGTGCCTAAGCTATAGGAAATAGTGATAGCATTGCTAAAATCTTTCTGAAAAAAGGTTATGGCTTGGGGAAATGATTGATTTTTTTTTGATATTGTAGGAAAACTACAATAAAACTGAGACAAATGACTCATGACTGTGGTCAGTCTAACCTTAAAAACCATGCTTTGGATACATCTCACTGAATCAACTGGAAAAAGACCATGTTCCATCACAGTAAATTTAGAAGAGAAAGACTATTTTTAGAATCTGCTCCTGTTCTTAATCAGCCTAATTTGAATAAATATGGTTGCATAAAACTTCTCTGCAAAAGACTAGAGTCTCTTAGTGTTATGCTGCTTTTGTGTGTGTGTGTGTGTGTGTGTGTGTGTGTGTGTGTGTGTGTGTGTGTGTGTGTGTGTGTGTGTGTGTGTGTGTGTGTGTGTGTGCGTGCGCGCATGTGTGTGTGTTACAAGTCTCATATTGTACTCCCTGATGATGTTGCTAAGATGAAATATTGGAAGAATTAAATACTATTTTTAATCCTTTCCTAGTGCTGTTTCACTTCATTAAACTTTTAACATGGGAATCATACTAATCAAACTTGGAGGGAAACCTTTTGACATCAGTATCCTTCAGGTATATGCTTTTACTGACAACTATTTTGATGAAAAATTAGAGTTTTATTAGGAGGTACAAAAGATTATAAATGGGAGACAAACACAATTGAATTTGGTGATATGAATGATAGAGGCGTGAGATTAATTGAGTTTTATGAGCAAAATGATAATTACAAATAACTTCTTTTCAACAACTAAAAATATGCCTAGAAAAGCCCAGATTGTAATACCAGAAACTAGATTGATTATATAATGATTGGAAAAAGATTTTGAATTAGTAATTAGTACAAAAATGTACCTAGGAGCAGATATTAGAAACAAAAAGTAAACTAAAAAACACAAAAATTAGAATAAAGAAGCTCTTCTGGAATTCAATTACCTAAGGAAAGACTCAATAATAAGTGTGTAAAAATGAAAGATAGATTGAACACATCCAGAAATTTACAACTTAAAAATAAGTGCGTAAAAATGAAAGATTGTTTGAACACATCCAGAAAGATTATTTTACAAGAAAAGGAGAGTGTTAAAGATGTTGCCTATGACTGTTCCCCCCCCCCCCAAAAAAAAAAAAAAAACAGAAGGAAAACCAAGGATGAATGAAATTATATTAAATCTGTTCAACAAAAGAAATACTAGTAGTGGTGGTGGTGGAGGACAGTGGATGGCATTAGTATAGATGATGATGGCAGTTGAAGTTTGCTGTAGTTGGTGGATTGAGTGGTGGAGATGGAGAGCTGTAGAGTAGGTACCCTCCCTCAATGAGTCTTTGGATAGTATGAGTGTACAGAAGCACTGTACACTTCTTTCATTATTTATTATAGTATCCAGCACTGTATACAGTAATTAGAAGAAACACACGTATAAACCACAGTGAAAATTATTTAATTGTAAATATTCATCCTAAGTATCTTAGGACATCATCAGTACAGTATTTAAACAAAATTAGGAATAACATACAGTTAGGGCACATGATTACAATAAAATCTCATGAAAACGTGCATAATGTGGGAAGTAGTAAAAAAAAAAAAAAAAAAAAAAATTATTTAACACAATTTTGTATGACAGTTTCCCATACTTTAGGAATAGTAAGCACGTAGTTGCAGTTTAAGTTTGGTCTGTGTAGTAGGACTTCAGAACTTTCTCTGTATAAACGTTCATGTTTATATAAAGATCTATGTAAAAGTTTAGCCTTTTCCCAATGGATCCTATGGTTTGGATTTTCAATTCCGTGTTGAGAGAGGCCAGATTTCTGCGGTTTAAGAAGACGAATGTGGTCTTGATGTTCCGAGATGCGCTTCTGAACAGACCTACCTGTCTGTCCAAAGTAAGATAATTTGCATGAGCATGGAATCTCATAAACACCGGGTAACATCAAGGGTGAGAATTTGTCCTTAGGAGAAGGTAATACGTTGTAAATTTGGTTGATAGGTTTGTAAGTAGTAGCAAAATTGTAATTCTTCATAATTTTAGAAAGACGTTCTGAGATGCCTTTAATGTAAGGTATGGGAATCCTATGCACTTCTTCCTGTCTGGTTTGATGTATGCAGAAGTGACTGATGATTTTTTGAGTTGTTTTGGGATTATATCCATTTAGGATGGCTGTATTTTTGATAACTTCTAATTCCTGGTTTAAAGATTCTTCAGAAGAGCAGAATTTGTGTGCTCTGGAAACTAGTGATTTAATAATGCCAGATTTCTGAGATGGATGATGAGCAGAAGAATTGTGAATGTAGCGACCTGAGAATGTAGGCTTGCGAAAGACGGACGTGGCGATGGAACCGTCTTCTGTTCTTTGGATGTGTAAATCCAAAAAAGAAATACCCTGTGGAGATTCTTTTTCTAACGTAAAGTTGATGTGATGATGAAGAAGGTTAATTTTATCTAGAAACAGTTGTAATTCAGGATGAAATATTTACAATTAAATAATTTTCACTGTGGTTTATACCTGTGTTTCTTCTAATTATGAACGCCCCACAGGTTTCGTTATTTTAAAAAAAAAAAAAAAAAAAAAACTATACAGTAATTTTATGTTATAATTTGTCAATTGTATCAAGTAACTAAAAAGGTTTGTGCGGTTTTCATTAATAAAAATGAAACAACTGGAGAAATTTTCATAAAATTTTTTATTCATTAAAATAAGCACCTTCACAATCTATGACTCTTTTCTAATGAGATATAAGTTTGTAAATTATGCTTTTATAAAACGTTTTTGTCCTCAGAAGTAATAAACCTAGCAACCTCTGTTTCAATCTCTGTTTTATTGCAGAACAGTCTATGTGCCAGATTTGTGCCATGTAGTGCATCTTCAAGTAATTCACTACCAGAAACAAATTTTTTAAACCATTTCTGAGCAGTACGTTCTGCTACTGCAATTTTCCAAATACCACACACACATATCTTATGGGATGCTTCTGAATATTTCAAACCACGTTTAGTAAGTTTAAATTCATAAAGCAAACAAGCCTGAATTACACCAGGTTCAACAGACATTTTAAAAGGGTTCAAATTCACAGAAAAAGGGTACAAGTTAGAGTGCACTGATTGATTGATGCTTATCTGTGCCTTATGACATGCCTAAAAAATTGTGCTCTACAAACCACTACACAATAAAACAAGTCATTGCAGTAAACTCTACTGAAAACTGCATGAACATTTTTTATTATTTCACTATAAACAAAGAGTAAAGTCGGTTAAAAATATAACAAAACAGACCTACATATTTTATTATTCAGGCATGTTAATTATTAACATATCCTTATGGATCATATAGCAATTGCTGTGTGGCAGGATTTTTGGAATGGAACCCTGTCATAAGTCAAGGACTGACTGTATAATATAGTCATCATCATCAAATTCCTGCCATGTACCCTCAAGGGGTGTACAGGATATGATAGTACTACATGAAAAAAATTACATCATAATTAATTTCCTATCTACAATTTTCCTCCAAATCAGTCTGTTACTTATCAAGACTCCAACATTATCAGATCTTATATTTCTATCGTCTAAGGCACTTTGTACCATATCAATTCACCTATATCTTGGTCTTCCCCTGAGTCGTTTTGCTGTCAACCTGGCAGAGAACACTTGTTTTGCTAATCTTTCCTCGCCCATTCTGTTTAAGTGACCATACCACCTGAAATTAGGTCTGCTAATGCATTCCTGGATGCTGACAATGTCAGGTTCTTTCCTAATATCCTCGTTTTTAATATGATATTGCCATTGATGCCATCTGTTCACGTCTATAATCTTTCTCAGGACTCTCATATCTGTGGTCTCTAGTCTTTGGTCAAGTGTTTTACTTCTGACCCAGCTCTCAGATCCATAAGTTAAAACTGGTTTGAACACTGTCTTGTATACAGCTAATTTACTGTTCCGACTAATTTCTCTCTTATTCCATATGAATTTATTCAGTTGACTTCCCACCATACCAGCTTTGCTGATTCTGTTGTCTATTTCTATATTTAATTTACCATCTTCAGTAAAAATCGTGCCTAAATAGCTGAAATGTTTTACTTGTTCCACAGGTTCTCCATTCACAACACAGTTGACATTTTCAATGATTCTGTCTATTTTCATTGTCTTTGTCTTTTTATTGCTGACCTTCATACCATATCTATTACAACAGCTATTCAATTTAGTCAGAGAATCTTGCAGACTTGTAGCGGATTTATTTAGAAGTATAACATAATCCGCATAAAGCAAAGAGCTGACATTAACATCTTCTCCAATTTTGATATCATGTTTAATACCACTTTCCTTCATAATGTGATCCATATAGATAATGAATAACAGAGGGGATAATGTACATCCTTGTCTGACACCAGATTTAACATTAAACCATCTTCCTGTACTTCAATTGTAACTGCTGACTTACAACTCAAAGACTAAGTAATAGTCTCCTGATGGTTATATACTAGTATAGTAAGTTTCTTTACAGTATTCTCATCTTGTAATAGTTCATATCTGAAATGACAAAATATTTGTGCCTGTTGTGATTGATGACAGCAAAATACAGTATTGTTTATTATTCTTATTAACATATGCTGGTTCTGTAATTCCTTTACCATTAAGGTTAAAAATGAATGCAAACCATCAGTTTAAAAATTCTCCTAAGACTATCAACTTTTCTTCCCATCATTTCTTTCTTTCAGAACAGCTGTTATTTATTGCTATTTTTAATTTCAGTTTTTATTCCTTTCTGCCATGTTATTATTGTCTCCTGAAATGTTTATTTTGATCTTATTTTAATCATTAATCATTTTAATCTACCTGCAAGAAAATAATTTCAAAAATATTCATCTAAAGCTAGATAGTTCAAAGATATGAGCAAGTTGAATGTATATAAATTTATACTCATAGCTACAAATTGCATATAGCAATTGATACTTCTACATGAGTGATTGTTAAACTGCTGTGCACAATTTGTACACAGCAGTTTAACAATGTACAATTAAAATTCATATGTTGGCTCACTGCCAAATCATTTATTATTTCTATTTTAGTTCTGATTTTTATTGTATGATTGATATTACATTTCAATAAAACTTTTTAATGAATCCAAGTTTTTTCTATATTTGTGGACATTTCTTGAGGTAATCTTCTCTCTCTCCCTCCCTCCCTCTCTCTTTTGATTCTCATTTGAGATCTTGCTTCCATGTCAGTAATATCAGAAAACAGTTAGGCACCACTGAACTAAAGCATCTGTCCTAATGTTGTAAGAATGACTGTGCAGAAACATTACTGTGTGACTGATGATTAAAACACTATGTTTAAAACTTTTCAAAAGTATTCACTGCTTTATGTGGTATCAGATTGACTCTTTCGGAGCAATTTTAGAAGTCATACAAATTTACTGAGAGTGCTCAGTGGATGTGGCGTTTGCACATCACGGTGCTTGGCCGCACGAAGGAAGACTTAATTTCTAGTCTAGTCGTCGACATGAGGAAATTTTTATAACATTTTTCTCGACTGGTTTCCGAGTTAGTCGATCTCTGGCACGGGCAAGCGGGTTTTTTCTCCCGGAAACTCGGGTTTTTCGTCCCGTAAACTCGAGAAAATCGACCGTAGAACCTAATTTATTTCAGACATTAAATGCAAGTGTTAGGGTTAGGGACCACAAGATGGTGGCACTTGTTGAGCTGTCACTCTTCACTGCATGCCGCTTAATTAGTGATAGCTTTGGGCCAGCTATCTCTGATTGGGTACCAGTGGAGATTGAACTGTCCACTCAGTCTCCAAAAGTTAGATAGGGCTAAAAACAGCCTCGCCTACTCCCTATATATACGGGAATAAAAAGGCATTAGCTGATTTTTTTTTTTTTTTTTTACAAATTTACTTAAATATAACAGTTTCTCTTACTTTATTAAAATTAAATACCTGTATCAAAATATTGTTAACTTTTCTTTAAGAGAAGAACTTCGAGAAAGTGCAAGGCGCAAGAGAAATAGAAAAATCAAACGATACTTTCTTATTGGTATGGCTACTTTAGGAGGAGGTGCTGTAATGGGTAAGATAAATTTTGTATTGTTTCTGTAGATATGTAAATTTATGTGACAGTTGATCTCTTGTGGACTAGGTTAAGTTTGTTGGTTAAAATGTATAATCAAGAAGGAAAGGAATGAAAGAAAATAAATAAATACGTGAGTCAGTCTCCCCCTTTCGCCAGGATCAAATGTTACAAATCTATTGATTTTATATTATAAAATATTAAATGGATAAAATATTAATGGATAGAACTCTCCTTTTAAAGAGAGAAAGGAAGAATATTTTTGGGTAGTACTGCAATAGTAATATCATAATTAACAGATGTTATATTTATTTGTAAATATTTGTATGTTTGCTGTTTTGGTCTCTTCTCTTCTCAACCTACAGACAGTTTGTATCCCTCTGTGGCATGAATGTTTGTAAATGTTTTTAGTTAGTAGAAATTTTCAGTGTCTAGTATGAGATGCTTATTGGAAGTTTGAAGTGACTTGAAAAGTATCAGTTTGTACCATTAGTAAGTTAGTAACATTTAGCATGTTTATGGTACTGATGAGTTCATAGTTTTAAGATTTCTTTTCTGGGGGAAGAGAGAGAGAGAGAGAGAGAGGGGAAATTCCAGTGTAAAAATAACAAATTATTAGTGGTTTTACCAATATGTTAACACACTAATAATTTGTTTGATTTATTTATGAAGAGTTTATTGGTAATGTAATTCAGTAATTTTTTTTTATTGTATTTTATGACTATAAGAACTTGTATTAGGGAGCTTTTATTAGTTGTTGCATTATACACTATACATAATCAAAACTGACTAGTTTCATAAACACCTATATGGCAGCTTCATCAGAACTTTTTATGAAATAAATAAATAAGCAGTTGATGTTAATGATTTATTTATTTTTAACATCAACTGCTTTCTTCATTACTTCCATAAGTCCTGCTGAAGCTGCCATATAGGTGTTTGAAATTAGTCAGTTTTAATGAAGTTTAGTGTATTATGCAGTAACTAATAAAAGTTCCCTAATACATATGTAATATTCTGTAATTGTTATGTTCACCAAAGTTGCATATTCTATTTAATACTTTATTTATCTGTACTTTTTTTTAAAAAAATTGAAATGCCATATAAAGATCATATAACTCTAGAGTGTACATAGAGTTCAGCTAAATATGGTACATTGTCAGAATTGTCTCCCTTTAAAATTAGAAAATGTTTTCTGACTAATCACCCTGCATATAGGAGACCTGAAGTGGCTCAGAAACGTCATTCCATGTTGGGGCTCTAGAGAAGTATTTCCTAATTATGTAAAAAGAACTAAATAAATAATATAAATAAACAACATAATAAAAAATCTCTTGCTTTCCCCTCCCCCTACCACAGATGTTCTATAAATTTTTTGCTTTTTATAGATGGGAGTCACATAAAAAAGAATAAAGTTAACTTTCAAAGAACACCATATTTACCCAACTGTAAAGTGCCATGAATCCTTCAGCAGGTGTTGTCATTGAATGATTTCATATCTAATCTTTATGGAGAAATTCATCATTTAACAAACTGTGTTTTTGTTTTAATTTTTTCTTTCAGTTTTACTTATAAAATTCCACATTGTTAGTGTAGTAGTGATGAGCTGACAACCAGTGGGTGATTGGCACTTGAATTATTGAATAGTCTAATTTAAAAGGTTTAGCTTTAAGTTGAAAATTAAAAAAAAAAAAAAAAAAAAAAAAATTAACTTTTAGTATGTCATTAAAATATGTAGTTTAATTATGAATATTAGTTGGTTATGTGAACCATACTGAAGATATGAAATGCAGAATACAGGCTGAGCAGGCACTTGACTTACAACCTCTTCATATTATAAATAATTTTCTCTCACAAAAATTAATGGGAGAAATGCAGAAACTAGGGAATACATTTTTTTTAGGCCTAATAAATTTTAATTATCAGATCTAAAAAACACATTAAAGGTGCTTGAGTCAAATCTGTATAACTGGGAGGAGACCTCCACATAGCCTTTAAAGGAATGCAGAGAATTCATAAGGGCTTCTGACCTAATGTCCAATCCTCACCTTTTCATGGTGCACCCCGTTAGGTATCTGCCTGGATACTGAATGAACGAGGATTGAATGGCAATTGGGATTTAGCCAACCAAATTGTATTCTTTTTGGCTTAAATGTAAAATGATGGTACAAGATGACAGCATTTCAGACTGACTGGGGCATCTCCAGGTTAAACAAGTCTCCGATTGTTTTTGCCAGGGAACCAGGGTGAACAGTGAAAAGTCACTTACTTCAACAAATCCTGAAACACATCCAAACTCAACATCACTAGAGTTCAAGATTAGTACTTCCAACATAAGAAGCCTGAATGGCAAAGAAATGGAACTGGTTGAGGAGTTAGATAAGTATCAGATCGACATAATAGGGGTAACCGAAACAAAAAATACAACTAGTGAGATCTTTCTGAGCAAATAAATACAAAATGTTATATTCAAGCAATAACAATCTGTGAAAAGAAGGAGTAGCTATAGTATTCAACACTAAATTCAAGGGCTACTTTTCTTGAATGGCAGGCAATATCAGGTAGAGTGATTTCGGCAAATATTAGAATGAAGAACTGGACAATGAGACTTATTTGTGCTTATGGTCCCACATACTAAGATAGAAGTGGAGGCATTTTTTTAACTTTAGAGAAAGTAACTGATGATATTGAAAAAGGAAAAGTTGGTCCTTGTTGGGGATCTAAATAGCAGAGTAGGAAATGATTGTTAGACATACAAAAATATTTTTGGAAAATTTGGAGAAAAGAGCAAAGCTTATAATAATGGCAAATACCTGATGGATTTCTGCTCAGGACATGGACTGGTTATTACTAACACAATGTTCCAACACAAAAATATGCATAAATTCACATGGAGAGAAGGGGCAAGGAATAAGAAAAGTTTCATTGATTATGTTATTGATTATAGTCATGTTTTCTCACTGGTGCAGTACACTAGATTTGAAATTGGAAGTGATCACCATTTACTCTTGGGTGATCTTCACGGCTCTCAGATGTGAATTGTAGACTAAAATACACAAAGATTATGGAAGAAAAAACGAAAGAGTTCGAGAGCAGGAACCAAACCTTGGAGATTGAGTGGCAAGATCTGATTTAAGGGCTTGGATAGAAAAATCAGAACACTCTGGTGGACATTGGAAGTTAAAGAGGAAGTGAAGGAAAAGAAGAAAGTATATTGAAAGTTCCTGGCAAATAAATCAGCTTCTGCTCTTAGAGAATACAGAGACAAATGTAAGAAAGCTAAGCACTATGTAAAACTAGCAAACAAAAGTCATGGGAAGACTTTGGCAAGAACATAGAAAATAAATATCAAGAAGGTTGCAAGATATTCTGCAGGTTGTTGAAAAACCTCAGAAATGGAGGAAAGAGTGCTAAAAGGAATTATGGATAATAAAGTTGACATGAAAACTGGAGAAAAAGATATCCGTGATATATGGAGTAATTACTTTGGCAATGAAGCAAACAGTGATAGCACAGTGGTAAAAAACACTGACCAGGCATGCAATCAGGAATACATATTGATGCTTGAAGTTGGGAAATGCCATCAAAAGCCTGAAATGTGGAAAGGCAGTAGATGATATTCAAAAAGAAATGCTCAACTATGGTGGTATAAAAGTCTTACAAGGTCTACACTGCATAGTTCAAAAGGCCTGGACAGAGGGATGAATTCCAGATAATTGGAATAGAGCTCTCATAGTACCCATATATAAAAAGGGACAATAAAATTGAATGTGAGAATTACAGATGTATTTCCCTCCCGAGTATTCCTGGTCAGATTTATATAAGTATACTTGAGAAACAGTTGAGAAGGATTGTGAAAGTGAAACTTTATTCCTAGTATTGTTTGAATTACTGTACTGATGATGCCCCAAGATACTTGGGATGAAATATTTACGTATTAAAACTAATCACTCTGGCTATACGTGTGTTTTGATGAATTCACCACAGTTTTCATTATATAAAAACCTTATGACAAATATTTGAGAAATCATGAGAAAATAAACAAACATCTATATTTAAGTTTTGTTGACCTGCAAAAGGCATAATGACAAGATACCAAGAGAAAAGCTATTCAAAACACTACAATTATATGGTATCGATTGGGCATTATATCAAGCCATAGTTAGTCTTTATTTGAGTTGTAAGTCAACAGCTAGAATTGAACAAAATACAGGAAAATGGGTTGGTGTTAAATCTGGTGTCAGACAAGGATGTACATTATCCCCTCTGTTATTCATTATCTATATGGATCACATTATAAACGAAAGCAGTATTACAACTGATATCGAAATTGGAAATGTTAATCTCAGCTCTTTACTTCATGCAGATGATGTTATACTTTTAAATATATCCAGTACAGATCTGCAAGATTCCCTTACTAAATTGAATAACTCTTGTTAAAATGTGGCATGAAAATTAGCAATAACAAGACAAAGATAATGAAAATAGGCAGAAACATTGAAAATATCAAGTTCATCGTGAATGGAGAACTATAGAACAAGTAAAACATTTCTACTAGCTAAGCACAATTTTTAGTGAAGCTGGTAAATTAAATATGGAAATGGAGAACAGAGTCAACAAACCTTGTATGGTAGAAAGCCGACTGAATAAATTTATATGGTATAAGAGAGAAATTAGTCAGAAGAACGCTAAATTAGCTATATACGAGACAGTGTTCAAACCTAATAATTAGTTTTTTTTTTTCTTTTAGGACACGTAAGAAGATATAAAATTAATTTTTGTTCTAATTGTTTATCAGAACTTCCGAGACCCACTCGTATGTATCTGATCGATGAACATTTTACTTTCTTTTTCTCCTTTACAGATATATATCTTTATTTATCCATTTGTACAGAAATTGTCAGGAGGACAAGAAACTATTTTATGAAGTTCAAATAATAGGAAACAAACTTCAGTGATCTATGGGGATGTCTTTGGAGAAATGGAATCCCCTGTAATTCTCTTCTTGAGTTTGGTTTGGTTACACACTAAATTTCTTGAAATTTAACAGAATGTCAGGTGAATAGCAATATAAGAAATGATTATTGTACCAAACTGGGTCAAATTCATTTAACCAATAAGAATTAAAGGTGTCTTGAAGTAGAAGCCTGCTCCCATCACTTTCACCCATTTGTGCTGAAATGTGCAAATTTAAGCAATGTCTAAAACAGCTACATTATTGCACAGGATGACCACTACTTCACTTTATGTCAGAGGACTTAAAGTAGCGTTAAAAAGAGCAGTATTCTTCATAGTTGAAAGTGTTTCCACTTCGTTATAATGTAAAATTAAAGATACCAAGAAATTATAAATTTGGTTTAATCCTTTTTCCGAATGAGTTATCCCAGTCCTGAAAATAGTTCAGAGGCAAACTTGTTTGCTTGCACTTGGATAAAGGATTAAACCAAGTATATAATTTCTTGGTATCTTTAATTTATAGTACAGGTAACCCTCATATAATGCGGTACTTATACAACGCAGTCTACAAATTGCAGTAACCCTTTATTTTTCATATATTTTTCAAATTTTATCTTCATTAAATTTGTGACTGCCTGTATTGTGCATGTATAAGTAGCGAATTTATATTAGGAGGAAATACCCTTTAGGATGCATGTACGTCAATTGTTTACCGTAATGTGTTTATTGTTGAAAATCATTTTCTGCCAGGAAAGCACATTAAATTCATAAGTGTGTTAATCTCAACCACTAAAACTGCAATGAAGGGGAAAAAATCAACATCGAAAAAAAAAAATTCATTTCTCTCAAAGAAAAAATTAAAATCTTGGATTGGTTGAAAAATGGAGAAAGACCAGGAGTTGTTGTGAGGACTTTGAATTTAAATGAATCAGCAATTCGAACAATCAAACAAAATGGACATAAAAATCCAAGAAAGTGTTATTGCTGGGTCAACGGTAAGTGCAAAACATTTTGCTTATGTACGCGATATTTTGGGAAAAATGGAAAAATCTCTAATTATTTGGATAGAAGATTGCGTTCAAAAGAAAATTCCTTTGGATGGAAATCTTATTAAACAAAAAATTCTCAATGTTTATAAACATTTAAAAGAACTTGATAAAGATTCTTCAGAAGAAAGCTCTTATCATTGAGTTTGTGCCAGTAAGGGTTGATTTGAAAACTTTGAAAAGCAGTTTTCTTTGCATAATCTTAAAATCCAGGGACAATCAGCATCAGCGGACATAGAATCTGTGGAAATACTCAGGAGAACTTTTAAAAATCATTGAAGAAGGTGGTTATAATGGAGAATTCATTTTAAAGAAATTAGCAGAAGGATTGGATTTGGCAAGAAAGTTAGTAAGTTATTTTACAGGTAATGATCCCTCAATGGAGCGCTCCGGAAAATTCACAAGACAAGTGGATATTTGTTTAGCTCCATATTATGAACTTAATAAAAAATTTCAGCATAGTGGTAAGCAAGGTCTTATTACTGACTTCTTGATAATTAAATCAGCTGAAGTATGCAATGAGAATTATACAAATGATGTCCAAGAGATTTCAAGTGATGATGACATCCGGCAACTCGTAAATAAAGAACATCTATGAAATGTTGTTTTTGAAGAGTGATGAAGATTAAAATATGCACTTTATTTTATTTTGACTAAAACATTTATGCATTATGTGCAATGAAGTTTACATACAATTTGTAATTTTTATAATTTTATACTATGTATTTGTTTCATAGTTTATATGTTTTCTTAACTTACATGAATTACCTGAATTAAATAAAAATATATGTTTGTTGGATATGTCAGTGTTAAAAAAAAACGATATTGGAACATAACCCTACTTTTTCTATGTGATCTGAGTCTCGCATAATGCGATTTATATAATGTGGCATTTCTATAGAACCTAATATCTGCATTATATGAGGGTTATCTGTATAACCAAATGGAAACATTTTCAACAACTATCTCTAATCCAGAGTATTTTAATAGTAAGGTGTGAGACCTTATTATTAAAATACTTTTGGCAACTTTAATGTAAAAATATGACTTCTGTATTACTTCAACCTTGGCATCACCAAGGTTGAAGTAATGGTCTCATCATTGGTATCCCAATGATGAGATCTCACTAAAGGTCGAAAAGGTCTGGATAGTGACCCTTCCCATAATGCATAGCAGTACATACCCATAAGGATATGTGCTTTGCATTATGGGATACTAAGGCAAGTGATGTGAAGTCATACACCTTTACTGCGAGTTGCCCCAGTCCTGAAAATAGTTCAGGTGCAAATTTGTTTGCTTACACTTGGATAAAGTGTAAGCAAACTAAAAAATAAAGGATTAAACCAAGTATATAATTTCTTGGTATCTTTAATTTGTAGCAGTGTTTTACATTTTACTGAAATTGGTTGGACAGTGTGATCTGTAGAGGTGTTACAAAATAACTTATGGATCTGAGAGCTGGGTTAGAAATAAAACACTTGACCAGAGACTGCAGATATGAGAGTCCTGAGAAAGATTAGGAGAGTGAACAGATGGCATCAATGACAATGTCATATTAAAAATGAGGATATTAGGAAAGAACATGACATTGTTATCATCTGGGACAATGTTTTATCAGAGCTAATCTCAGGTGGTATTATCATTTAAACAAAATAGGAGAGGAAAGATTAGCAAAATAAGTGTTCTCTGCGAGGATGTAAGAAAAAGACCCAGAGGAATACCAAGATATAGGTGGATTGATATAATAAAATGCCTTAGAACAACGTTTCCCAAACTGTGGGCCGTGCTCCCCCTTGGGGGGCTGTATGTTTTGTTGAGGGAGCTGTGAAATAATGAAAACAAATTTAAAATGTTTTAAGACTAAGTAGATTTTTTTAATCTTAAAAGAAACATTTAATTTTTATTATTTCTATTTTGTTCTTTTTTATATTTTAATGGAAAAATCACACATTGGTGTTGGTTCACAAATTTGCTTCTTGCTTATTTCGGCGCTTAATGAATATTAGCAAATATATGCTTATTCATATAAGTTTCATTTCAAAGGTATTGATAAGAAGCAAAAAAAAAAAAAAAATATTACAAATGCAAAATCTTGGAGATAAATTGTATTGAATATAAATACAATAAATACAATAATATATGTCTGTATTACAATTTTTTTTTCGATGGCCGTGAAATATTTAAATTTTTCCAGAGGGGGGCCTTGGCATCTATAAGTTTGGGAAGCACTGCCTTAGAAGACAGAAATATAGGATCTGATAATGTTTTAGTTTTAACAGATAACAGATTGATATGGAGGAAAATTGTAGATAGAAAGTTAGTAATGTCAGTTTTTCATGTAGTACTATCATGTCCTGTACATGCCTTGAGGGTATATGTCAGGAATTTGATAATTTTTAATACTTGGGTTATATTTTTTTCTGGTCACATAAAACGTTTTGGTGTATATATACTTCAAAACTACTTGGTTACATCAGTGGTCACTATAGGAATGTATTAGGGACTAAAGTAACACTTGAGTATAGTGGAAGTGTTCTATAATGATTGTTGTCCTTTATCACAACATTGATGCTACTGGATTTTGGCTGGGACTTTTCACTAGGTTATTAATACTTGTAAGTGAGTGAGTTTATTGTGATGGTAAGAATGACTGTGGTTGTCAATTTCTGAACATATTCATTAACATATTAACACAGAAAAATATAATATTTTTATGTGTTTATATATTATTTTTTATTATACAATGCTATAATAAATTTTTTTTTGTATACAGACATTTTAAAAAATAAGATAGCTAGGTACTCTTATATAAGGGATTTATTCTGATCATGGATACATGTATGATACATAACATTTGCAGTCATCGCGCTTCCATGTGGCCACAAAGATATTTATGTCTTCATTCCACTGTAACATCACGGTATCTGTCCTGATATAGAAGAAACCAGTCAGTGACAATGTGCTGCACATTATTGTAAGATACCTTTTGGTCTAAAGAGATGACAGTGACTAGATACTAGATCATGACTGTGCAGCAAGTCATCAGATACATTTTCTTTGTAGTAGTTCAGTCACTGTATGATAAGATTTTTCTGTAATCAAGATGTTCATAAATTATGCTGTGCACTTCACTGAGTGAGATATTAAGCTCATGGATATTAACTGAATGAATATTTTTATAGTATGTGTCTTCTGTGATTAAGGCATCTTGTTGACAAATATCCATAATGGGTATACTGTCACCACTTTTCTTTGTCATATGCTCTGCCATACCAAAGACATGACATGAAACCAAAACCTTCCTCCCTCCCCACCACACACACAAAACAGATACATATATACACCAGGAGCTTTAGCAACCTTCATTATAAGTTCTCTTGATATCATTACTTTAGATTTCTGTTGAGGAAGCTTATGACAAAGGTGACTAAAATTCCCAGTAAGAGAGAAATTTTTAATTTGAATTGTTACACTCACTGTCAAGCTGTTTGTAATATCTAAAACAAAGTGATCCAGTAGTGAAGGAAGTTGGAGTTGTGAATGTGGTTTAGAGACAGTTAGTGGTATTTTTGTTACTGTCATTGCTCAAATTTCTGTGGGAAATGTATATTTTCAACAAACAGGCCATTCTAGTTGGCTGAGCAATTGTAATGTCTGCTATCAAACTAAGAGGCCTCAAAAATCTCACTGTGGGTGCAGATGTTCATGAATGTCTTTAGGTGGCAGTTGAATTTCATAACAGGTAACATCACTGCTCTGCTTATTGGATTACTGAAGTAGTTTGCAAAAAGATTTTATCACAGTTTCCAGAGCAGAGTTCTCAGATTATCTGTTTGCCTGTCCATAGTACTGAGGTACTATAGGTTTACAACCTTTTGTAAATTGTGCTTACATAAAAAAAAAGATTTAAAATAGAATATGTTAACAGATACTCTGCTAACATGTCTTTTTTTTTTTTTTACATATATGATTTTTTAATATGAGATATTGAATATTTTCATTAAATGAAGTTGATAAAACAGTTGAGGAATAAACTAGAGGGATCCGGAAAGTTTTGATAAACACTTAGAACAAAAATGATAATAAAGCAACTGATATAACTACAAGAAAGAACATATATTAAAACTCTTCAACCCCTATGTTTCATCAAATTGTAATAATTTGGACATAAAATTTGGACATTTAGACATAAAATTAATTTTTGTTCTAGGTGTTTATCAGAATTTCCAAGACCCACTCATGTATCAGATCGATGAACATTTTACTTTCTTTTTCTGCTTTACAGGTATATCTCTAGTTGTCCATTTTTGCAGAAATTGTCAGGGGGGAAAAGAAACAACTATTTTATGAACTTCAAATAGTAGAAAACAAACTGAGTGATCTGTAGGGATGTCTGTGGAGAAATGGAACCTCCTGTAATTCTCTTCTTGAGTTTGGTCTGGTTACACTAAATTTCTTGGAATTTAACAGAATGTCAGGTGAATAGCAATGTAAGAAATGGTTATTGTACCAAATTGGATCACTTTTTGACCAATAAGACTTAGAGGTATCTTGAAGTAGAAGCCCCCCCCCCCCTCCTATCACTTTCATCCATTTGTGCTGAAATTTGCAAACTTAAGCAATGTCTAAAATATATGCATTATTGATTTAGTTAAAATCGGATGAGACATGTAAGATGTTTGCACAGGATGACCCCTACTTCACTTTAGATCAGAGGACTTAAAGTAACATTAAAAAGAGCAGTATTCCACATTTTGCTGAAATTGGTTGAACAGTGTGATCTATAGAGGTGTCTAAAAAATATTCTATCCTTCCCTTTCATTTTGTCTAATTGGGCTGAAACTTGTAGAGGACCTTAAGCAATGTTAGAAACAGAGAGCCACATTACAACTTGATCAAAATTAATTGAAGAAAGAGACCTGTAGAGGTGTCTGCATAAGACACCCCTACAGGTCTTTTAACAGTCTCACTTTACTCTGCACTAAATTTTTTAGTGGATTTTAGTGTTACAAAGGGGTGTTTTCCAGATTTGCTTGAGGTTGATTGAACAATGTGACCTGGAAAGATATCCACAAAGAATGATACTCCCCTGTTCTCCCCATAAATCCCCCCCCAATTATGCTGAATGCATGGATATATGATTGTGTGTGATTTATTTATATTTTTCAAAGAGAAAACTGAAAGATAGTTTAGGAATGGGTTATACATAGGCTAATTTAGAGTCATTCCCCTTCCTTCATAAAAAAAACACAACAATTCATAAACAAAATTAAAAACATTACACTCAGCGACCAAGATCTATTTGTCAGTTTTGACATAATTTCCCTTTTCACCAATGTCCCAATCAATGATACTATCTTACTCTTACAGAATATATTTCCACACGACATCACGGCCCTTTTTGTCCACATACTCCGCTCCGGATATTTCGTGTGGCAAAACAATTTTTACCTTCAAAAAGAGGGTACAGCCATGGGCTCACCACTCTCTCCCCCAATAGCGAACTTTTATATGGAAGACTATGAGCAATGAGCTCTTGAATCGGCGTGCCTAAAGCCCAAAATTTGGCTCAGATATGTCGACAATATTTTAGCCATTTGGCCCCGTGGCCGCCAAGCACTAGATACATTCCTTAGCCACCTGAACAAACAACACAAACGCATCCAATTCACCATTGAAATAGGAAAAAACAACTGTCTTCCGTTCCTAGACACACTTGTCACACATCTTCCTTCAGGCTGTCTCTCCTTCTCAGTTTACTGCAAACCTACACACACACACACACACACACACACACACACAGGCCAGTACATACACAAAACTTCTTATCACCACCTTCTTATCACAACACAAAAACTAGGGGTCATAAACACCCTTAAACACAGAGCTCAAACCATCTGTTCAAATGAACAAGCTCTTAACCATGAATATGAGACCAACAAACATATCTTTATAAAAAATGGATACAGTATAAAAACCATTCACAAAATCCTCCACAAAGATATCACTAACAACAAAAAAGATTTCAAGAATGCTATTGCTATACCATATGTTAGAGGCATTTCAGAAAAAATGACAGAACACTACACAAATACAACATCAAAACCACCTTTAAACCCCCAACAAAATTAAGACACCTACTCAGTTCTTCCAAGGACCCCCTGCCACACTTGGCCCACCCAGGGGTTTACAAAATAGATTGCACATGTAACATACCATACATAGGGGAAACAGGGCGAACCATCCCAATCAGAAAGGATGAACACAAACGTCACATAAAATACCTTCATTTTAGAAAAACTGGCCTTTCTGACCATGCACTTCAAACATGCCACAGAATTGATTGGAAAGGTACCAAGTCCCTACACCACACCAAAACTTGGTTCGAGTGGAAATTCAAGGAAGCATGTGAAATGCTCAAACACGATCCGAATCTGAATAAAAATGATGGTCGAACCATTCCAAGAATGTGGAGGGCATATCTACAACCTTCATAGCAACCACAAGGAAGAAAAAAAAAATCTCAATACAAGAAAACTTGGTGTAGTGTTTTTTTTTTTTCCCTGAACATTCAATAGCAATCTGTACTATACAAATCCAGAAGATAATCGTAATATAACAATATAAACTGTATAATTCCAGAAGAATCCTACCACACGAGGACTTTAGCAGAGTTTATTGTAGTTTTTTTTTTTAATTAATTTATTTTTATTTCTTAATATTTATTTTTATTTATTTTTTTTAATAATCACTAGAGGGCAGTCCTAGAAAAAAGATTAGTTAACAACGTAGATGTACCTTACCTGTATAGCGTGCAACAGCATGTAGCTTGTTTCTTATACACATGTATCCTTCTGAAGATGACCTCAATACAGGAGTTGAAACGTAAAGTTATTTTATTATTATTTAGTAAAATAATCTTTTCAACACGTGTGTTTTGTGTCCCTAAATTCATAAATATGAATGAGAGATTATGTTTATGTTTTCAACTGTCAATGAATCTAATACAATTGTGGCAAAGTTTTCAGTTCCTCATTTGTGTCGGCTTTGCACATCTTTTGGGAAAGCAAGGTTTGTTTAGGGGATGGGAATTTAGCATGGAATATATGCTTCCATAAACCAGTCAGGATTACTTCAGTGATGCATTTGGTACATAGACTTGGATCAGAAGGCTGAAGACAATAATCCAAACAAGAGAATGAGACACAGAAGTCAGAGAGGTCATCTTACTTGTCATTCTCATAATAATTCTTATAATGCCAAACAACTCTTGGTTGGGAATGGCTATATGGGTGTTCTTTGGTGGGAGAAGCGATAAGGACAAGGTTGTAGTCTGAATTACCTAAGGGAAATACAACATTCAACATATACCGATCAGCATATCAGGAGTTGTTGTCAAAGTATTGAAGAAGTTGGTCAGGAGCAAAATACAGGAATGAGTAGATGGAAATGGGATACTGTATGGGGGACAGAATGGTTTTGTGAAGGGTAGGTTATACTTCAGTAACTTGCTCACATTTTATAATACAGTGACAGCTGAGTTGGATAAAGGTAATGTGAGATTGCTGAATTTACCTGGTTATACCTCAGTAACTTGCTCACATTTTATAATACAGTGACAGCTGAGTTGGATAAAGGTAATGTGATATTGCTGGATTTTGTAAAGGCCTTTGACAGGTTACCACATGGAATTCTAATCAGTAAACTGCAGCATATGGGGATGGATATAGGGTTGGAGAGATGGATAGGAGGGTGGTTGATGGAGAGATATCAGAGAGTAGTTTATTGAGAAGTAGAGTCCAAAAAGAAGGCCTATGGTTAGTGGCATGCCACAGGGTTCTGTTCTAGGACCGCTACTGTTTAATTTCTACATTAATGATATAGGAAAGGATCAATTAAAGATACCAAGAAATTATATACTCGGTTTAATCCTTTATCCAAGTGTAAGCAAACGAAGTTTGTGCCTGAAGGATCTTCAGGACTGGGGCAACTCATGGTAAATGTGGTATGACTTCACATCACTTGCCTTAGTATCCCATAATGCAAAGCACATCTCCTTGCGGAGATGTATAATGCTACACATTATGGGAAGGATCACTACCCAGACTGGTTTGACCTTTATTGAGGTCAAACCTTCAATAAATGATATCCTTATCATTGAATTTAATGATAAGGATATTACTAGGGTTTCTTGGTGGAATGGAATGAACTTTACGAGAACATGTTAAAGATTTGTGGGTTACAGAAACTAGTTGATAAGCAGAAAAGGGGTGCTATGATTGAGGCATACAAATTATTGAAGGATTTTTATAAGATTAATTCAGAGGAAATTTTTCGGAACAGGTCTGGTGGTTGGAGAACTAAGGGCCATCCATGGAAACTGAGTAAGAGTGTAGATAGCAATGGTGTTAGAACCAGGTTTTTTGCTTGGAGAGTAGTAAATGAGTGGAATAGGTTGGCAGTCTGTTGTGGGTGCCATGACTGTGAATGATTTCAAAGCAAAGTATGACAGATTCTGTGCCAATGTTGGATAGTTCTTGACATAATGTCTCCAAGTATTATTAATCACTCCAAGTATTATTATTATTATGGACTACTCAAAGATGAGGAAGAAGTCCATATTGGTTGGGATTATATGGTACTAGGAAGTGATCACTATTTAGTTTTGAACAGCATAAAATTGATAATCATATTGAAAAGAAAAGTGTATGCAAGTTTTACATAGAATCAAAATTGAGCAGCTGTCAGAGGTGAGCTGTAGACTCGAATACGCAAATATTATTTGAGTTTGAAGACGAGAATCAGACCTTGGGGATTCACTGGTGGGTTCTGAAGTAAGTATTGCTTCAGGCAGAGAGGCATGTGGTTAGGTCTACAATGACAGAAAATCAGAACTCCATTCTTTGTTCAGGAAGTTAAGAAAGCAGTCAAGGAAAAGAAGAAAGTATTTCAAAAGTTCCTGGCAAGTAAGTTGACATGCTCGGAAAGAATACCGAGAAAAATGCAAGAAATGTAAGAAAAATGAAGAACTTTGTTAAACTATCTGGTATATATATATATATATATATACACACACACATGGTATATACAAGTGGTTACCATATCCAGTCTCGTTGTTAGAGTCCTTCTGTGGGCATAGATGTTTGTGATTGGCTTTAGTGGGAGATGAACTTGATTGCCCAGTGCAAGATTGTCTACTTGCTTATTAGGAGCCTGAAGTAGTTTCAAAAAGTTATCATCCTATTTACAGACAAATCAACCATAAGAACTCATGCAATTTACAGACAAAAAGTACTTTTGATAGTGGTGGGTGGAGCTGGGTGTTGATGGTAGTATTGCCGTATTTAAGTAATGTCATATGTTCTGTGTGTAGTTAGACTGTTAGAGGATTAAGTAGTAGAAGAGAGAGAGAGAGAGAGAAGGTGAGATGTATGTATGCAGTGGAGTATAGTAGAGTGCCCTCCTGGAATGACTTCTGCACCCCTTGGAGGTGTCACATAATAATAATAATCATCTTTAAACTTCTGTTTATTATAGGTAGATGTGTAACTGGCTTTGGCTATTTGAAATCAAATAGCCAAAGCCAGTTACCGATTATTCAACACAGACTGCAAAAGGCCATTCCAGATCCTAATTTGCAGGAGCCTTGATTTGTGAAACTGCATTATATGGTAAAGATTACTTGCACATTATGTTACATTCACAGAGTGGATGTAACATAGACGATGAAATGTAGAGTGTTTGGAGAGTGGTCTATGATTATCTGATTAAGATGACTTAATTTGTTCAGAAAGTTGGACTGGAGAAATTTGATATTTAAAGATAGGATATCCAAAAGTTCAGAATGATTGTTAGCATAAGAAAAGTGATAAATTTTATAGAATAAGGAAGACAATTTTGTTTCAAATAAGATTTAAAAAAAAAAAAGGGAAAAGGAGAGTTCTAAATTGGAAGCTCTCTGACATTATCAGAGCCACTTTTGAGATAAAAGTTAGTATGTGACTGAAAACGAAATGGGTATGATTGATGAAGCTGAAATTTTAATTTCTGTTAGGAAAAATAGTTGTGGTTTGCAGATTGGAGATGAAAATTAACATTGTGATTTGAACTAAGACTGCATATTTGTGAAGTGAATCTCAGAAATGTTGAAAGGTTTTATTATATGCAGAAAAGGTTTGTCTTTTCTGCATATAATCTGCATTGTTTCATTTTTATGTTGGTGGTATTTGGTTGAAATTCAGAGAGACAAGAAATATAGTGATAGAGATTCTTTACTAGGTTATCATAACATATAAAGAATTGAATTTCGCCAGTTCCTCTGCAAATCATGGCTTGAGTATTACCCCTCATATCAGACTCTTCACTGAAGAGTTTTCAGACACACTTGGCAGAATAGTGGCAGTAAGATTATTTGCTAGCTGACATGCAAATATCCTCAAGTGTTATCATTAAATACAGTTCAGTATACTTACCTTACTATGGCTGATTTGCAAAATGGTTATAGAGAGAAATTTTCTCACCCCCCCCCCCCCCACACCCCCACTCTCAATGATGTACGACATAACTCCAAAAACATCATAATGCATGCTGGAAGAAGTGAAAATTGCAACCAACCAACTTCCAACAATTTTTGTAATAATTGGCTCATTTTTCTACATGTGAGGTATGGCTTTAGGTTTCATTCTTCTGTGATTTTACAGAAATGATAAACGTGAAAGAGAGTATTCTGTGCTATTACTTACCATGGTGAAGATTGAGATAAATTAAATAATTGAGTTGTTAACTCAAAGTAATCTTCATGAACCTTTGGAGAATTTATAAACTCATGCTGTATATTTTATTTTTATTGCTTGTTTCCAGTTAAGTACTCCAAGGATTAGGATAAATTAGTAGGTGCAAAATGTCTGAATAACAAGTCTTTTTTTGTGAACCCTATGAGGAAAGGCTGTAAACCAGTTATACATTTGTGCTGTGTGTGAGTTTAGGGTTAAATAATTCAGAAACCTTACTCTGTAGCCCATACTCTATAGACCAACACAGTACATTTTTTTGTGCCATTTCACACTTCCAGTAAGTTGGAAGTGTGAAATGGAAAATTTCACACTTCCAATTTCACACTGGCAAATGAAATTCATCTATCACAAACATCATCCATACCTGTGGCAGGAGTTACACTTCGACCTATCAAACCAGCCAGCCTGGCTGGCATTAAGCAAGCACTGCAAAGAAAGGCAGTATGGAAGCAGCAAGCAGCTCCCTGCTGCTGTCTAGAGTCTTTTTACATGCATGTATATGGCATATATGGAAAGACCTGGTTTGAAACTCATCAAGTGAGTAACCTTTATTAGGACTTTCAGCTGGTCTCATATAGAGGGAGCTGAAATTTTCATCCTTTCTAGCCTGTTTTCACCCTGAAAACTGGTTTTTCAGGTTAACTCATCTAATTAACAGACAATATATAGTAATAAAGTGGTAGCATTAATTAATTATATAAGGAATGCAAAGGGCAAAATGGAAATGTCACCTATTTTTGCCCTTTTGCAAAGGGCAAAAATAAGTGACACATTTTGTAAGGAAAGTAAAAGCACAGTATCAGCAATCACTCTCTCTCTGAGAATAATCTCAAAGAGCTGTTCCCCTACATATCTAGCAGAAGGAAGTAGAAAAAAGGGGGGTGAGTATATTGGTTGATGGAAACAGCAGACAGTTTATCACTATGATGGACACAGTTGAGAAATATAATGAGCATTTTATTAAAGTGTTTCATGCTGGTGAGTGATTTCATGCTTGCCAGTATGAACTTATGTAATGCTGGAATAGAGATTTGACATAAGTGAGAAGGATGATGTTCGAGAGTAATTTTTATTGCTATTTTGCCTATTTTTCTTTAGGAGTACCCCTTTATATGTCATTGGCTTTTTACTCAATTTTTAAGGCATTACTTATACATTACTTCATGTATCTATGTTTTAAAGACATAGATACATGAAGAATATAAGGAAGGAATAATTTTGGACATACCTTTGTAGGATGTTCCTGGTTGTCCAAAATTATTCCTTCCTTATATTCTTCATGTATCTATATCTTTAAAACATCATTAATGTCCTAAAAATTGAGTAAAAAGCCAGTAACGTCATAAAGGGAGTACTCATAAAGAAAAACAGGCAAAATAGCCATAAAAATTAATATTAATTTAGAGGAGTAACATGGAAAATTTTCCAGAAATAATATTTATGATGTTCAAAATGTTAAGTAAATACAGTACACCTCTGAATCAAAAAATTAGAATAATCAAAGAAAATCTGTTGAATGATTTGCAATTCTAATTTATTGCATAGAAAATAATTATTACTAAATATGAATTAGCATTATCTAAATCTGTATACTTTGTAGATTATATAACCATGTAAACATATAAAAATATAATATAAAGCACAGGAAAACTGTTATTTGAAAACATTCACAAAATTAGAATAATTTTTAATGTAGTTCAAAATATTAGAATTTTCCAGATTTTTCCAGTTGGTTTTGAGAGAGCATAGAAATAGCATATATTTCCGTAGCTGTTGGACTGACTCGTGTGTGAGGAATCATTTGCACGTGCATTTCAGTTAATCATTTGCTAAACATGGGTTGAATGAGTGATATATTGGAAGCTAAGAAGTTTCGTATGGTGTCTTTACACAAACAAAGCCAAACTCAACAGTTTATAGCTAAGGAATTGAAATGTTCTCAAGTAAGCATGAGTAGAGTATTGAGACAGCATTGTAATAACCTGAGTTTTCAAAACAATCGTCGTTGCATAGCAGACAAAAGGTAATGGCTACGTCAAGAGATGGGAGGAGATTGAAGAATATTGTGAAGAAAAACCACTTCGAAAGTGTCAAGTATTTTCACAGGAGATAGAAAGAGATTTAGACACATTCACACTAGGTGTGAATGTGTCTAAATCTATGATGTTGAGACAACTTTACAAATTGGATTTTAAATCACGTGTGCCTAAGACAGAGCCGCTTATGACTTCCAAGCAGAAGTCAGGTAGAGTGCAATGGTGTAAGTAAAGACTGTTGTGGGGTCAAGAGAACTGGAGAAAGGTACTTTTTAGCGATGAAGGTATGTTTTATGTGTCCCATGGTCATCAAGGGATACGTGTTTGGTGTCTTAAGTAAGAAGCATTTGGTAAATAATGCATGAAACGTTCAGCAAAATTTGCAATATCATGGTATGGGCTTGTATGACCACAGAGGATCCAGGTAGGCTGTGTATTGTGTATGAAAGAGTCAATTATAAAGCATACCAAGAAATTCTTGAGCACTTCATGTTACTACCATCAGAAGATGTATGTGATGGTGATTTCCTTTTTCAGCAACATTCAGCTTCTTGTCACACTTCCGAGACTACTACATGACTCAAAAAAAGGCAAATCAATGTAATTCCTTGGCTCACAAACTCATCAGATTTCAGCCCATTGAGAATTTATGGGGAATTATGAAGAAACGTCTTCAAGACGTTGCCCCAAGAGAGAGAAATGAACTTGTTTCTAATCTGCAGACCATATGGGCATGTTTTCATAAAAAAAAAAAAGCCTGTGAACTTCTAGTAAATAATATGCCCAACCGTTTATGAATAGTCATAAAAGCTGAGAGGATGCAACAAAGTACTAATTATCACGTTGTTTCCCTTTGACTGTAGTTTTTGTGCATTTATTTTTGCATTCTAATATTTCGAACCATATTAAAGATTGTTCCAATTGTGTGAATGTTTTCAAATAACAGTTTTCTTATAATTTATATTACATTTTTGTATATATACATGGTCATATAATCTATGTGTAGATTTACATGATGCTAATTCATATTTGGTAATAATTATTTTCTATGCAACATAGAATTGCAAATCATTCAACACATTTTCTTTGATTATTCTAATTTTTTTATTAGGAGGTGTATAAATTAGACAAGAAATTTTTGACATCTGAGGAGTGGGGAAGTCTCAAAAAAAGTTTGTAGTATGGAAACATTATCACTGCACAAAGAAAGAAGGGAATGCCAATACTAAGGTTTAAAACTACTAGACATTTGTTTATCTGGAGTATTAAGAAATTGGAAAGGTTGGTGATTTAAAGGTTGGTGAAATAAATCTTAAAAATAAATCATTTTCAAGATTTATTTTGTTGGTTGGTGAGGAAAACAATCCATCAAACCATGATTTGAATGGTATGAGAAAGATTCTCTATTAAGATCAGCATGGGTTTGTTAGTAAGAGATTTTAATAGTTTACTTGTATGTTACAACATGATGACAGATGTTATGTGAATCCCATGAAAGGCAGTTAGTTTATAATACACTAGAATTAGTACCTCGATTGGACTAAGGATTAGATATTCTGAAAACTGCTGTAGAAACCAAACACGGAACTCTTTCAAGCTTCTAACCTCCAATAAGTAGAGAATGGTCCTCACACCCATGATGAAATTCTTTTCCATTCATCTTAATGAATGTTTATTCACAAAACATTCTGCTAGCAGTAGAATTTGAACTTATGACTTGTTGGGCAGAGAGTAAATACAACTAAACATTTAGATGGTAGAGTGTCATACAGGGGGAGTGTATATTCAGTGATATATCTTGATTTTTTGAAGGTATGTCAGATTGCCACATAATACTTTTAAATCTGTCTCAATTTGAGTTCTCAAATTTTCTCAAATTGAGACAGATGAGATTTAATAGACTGAGTTGGATAAGTGATAAGCTCTCTAGGTATCATCAAGTTGTGTATTGAGGAGAGCAGTTGTTTAACTTCTGTGTTAATGATATTAGGAGAGATTTATTGAAGCACATGCAGAAGATGAGGAAATTAATAGAGGATTCTGATATGAGGGCACTTCAGAAGAATTTGAATAGGCTTGTGCTGTTTGATTATAAATGGAAATATCAGGCCAACATTTTCAAGATTTATTTTTCACTTTGGAAGTAGAGTGCAGTGCCACTGTATTAGTGGCACTGCACTTGAGGTGGAGAAGATAAAGGATAGAAAGATAATGGTGAATAAACAACCTCTGTTTAGGAGGTACATCTGTTCTGAAAGTCACACCAAGGATTGCTACTGTACTGAGAAGGAATACTTATAAGGCAGGATAAGGATGAGCCTCCATATTTGGTGGGTTCAATTCCTGTCCTTTATCTGGTCCTCTTTCAACTAAAGGTGAGTTAGCTGGTCTCATATCAAGGTAAAGGATTTTTTTTACCCAGAAACTCGGGTTTTTCTTCCCTCAGGACAGGCAACCCGGTCCATGAACACACACAGATCTACAGTCATAAAATACATATTTAATCCCTCATTAGGAGGGCTCAACCCATCCTGTGGGACTGGAGAGGGAAGGGAGGAACAGGAACCCCCATATGAAATAAATAAGGATATGGTTATGCCTTTGTTTAAACCATTGATCTATTTGCATATTGACTACTGTATACAGATCCCATTATTAGAGATAAGAATAGATGAAGACTAATAGGCTATCAGTAATTGGTCCTAAAACTGTGGGATGTTGAATATGAGGACAAGTTCAAGGAGTGTAGTTTGCAGAATTTGGCAGAGAAGAGAGGAGAGGTAACATAATGAGACCTAAGTTGATTAGCATAGCTTATCATCTAGATGTGGGAGAGATGTGGCACATGATCATCAAAGAAATTCAGTGAATCTTTTGACTCTATGAAGACTGTAATATTATATATCTGGTAACATTATAATTACATAAACTTTCTTAAAATTGTGGAATTTGTTATTAAGATTACTAGGTTGTTACTTATTGACTTCTTTAGTTGCATTCATGTATAAAGTTTGATTATAAACTTTTCCATTGGACAATTTTCTGTCATTTTTAATTTTCCTTTCAGGCTTAACAGGAGGTCTTGCTGCTCCTTTTGTGGCAGCTGGAGCAGGTGCAATTATTGGAGGAACAGGAGCAGCTGTACTCGGATCTGCAGCTGGAATTGCTGTGATTGGCTCATTGTTTGGTGTTGCTGGAGCTGGACTGACAGGTAGTAAAATTGTTTGTAGTATTTAGGTACTACCGAAAATTGTAAGTTAATTTTGAAGTTTACAAGAACCTTGTTAGATTTTCAAACTTTAAGGATCAAGGGAAAAATCTGTTAAATGACTGAGTGGCAGTTCTCAAAAGTTGAATGCAATGGAAGAAATGAGAGTAAACAGTAATAGTGAATGCAATGAAAGAAATGAGAGTAAACAGTACTTGGGAGAATGTATGTAGCTAAGAGCAGTTAACGGTCTCGCTGACATTGAATGAGTGACTCAGAATCTTAATGGGAGAGATCTTTTGAAGGTAGCAATCAGAAAAAATTTTACCTGCTAGTGGAATTATTTCAATCAACATCAGGCGAATCTAGTTCAGATGAGATATTGTTAGTCAGCTGGTGGAAATCTTTAGAAATAACGTGTTCATTCAGTAACTTAAGCCATTATTTAAATTGCATGAAACAGTACTTGGGAGAATGTATGTAGCTAAGAGCAGTTAACGGTCTCGCTGACATTGAATGAGTGGCTCAGAATCTTAATGGGGGAGATCTTTTGAAGGTAGCAATCAGAAAAAATTTTACCTGCTAGTGGAATTATTTCAATCAACATCAGGTGAATCTAGTTCAGATGAGATATTGTTAGTCAGCTGGTGGAAATCTTTAGAAATAACGTGTTCATTCAGTAACTTAAGCCATTATTTAAATTGCATGAAACGAGGGTTATACCATTGAAAAGTTACTTGTAATTGTTAGAGTATTTTTGCTTGACACATTAATAAATAAGAATTACAAATGATAAAAATTTCCTTTGAAAATAAAATTTGTGCCCGATATTATTATGTGATCATTAAAAGAAAGATAAATTATTTTTTAATTATTCACTATAATAATTAAACATAACATACTATATTTTAGATCTTATGCACTTCTATGAATATTATTATTATACAGTCACTTCCATCGAGTCCATAGACTTACCAAAGGAAGCCCTAAACATTATGCCAAGCACTGTTCAACAATTGTGCAATATCTATCATACTTTGCTTTTAACTCATTCACAGTCATGGAACCTGCATCAGACTCTGGCAACCTATTCCACTCATTCACCACTCTCCAAGCAAAAGAAATCTAGTCTTCATACTCTGCTAACCATACTTCTATTCAATTTCCAGGGATAGCCCTTAGTTTCCCACCACCAGACCTGTTCCAAACAATTTCCTCTGTATTAATCCTGTAAAAATCTTACAGTAATTTGTATATCTCAATCATATCACCTCTTTTCTGCCTACCAACCAATATTTGTAACCTGCAAATCTTCAACCTATCCTCATAAGGTGCATTTCTTAGACCTACCACTGTCTTATTCACTCACCTCTGGATCCTCTCTGCCTCCTCATTCCTAAGAAACCAGATGACCAGATCTGTGCACAGTAGTCAAGATGGGTCTTACCAAAGCTCTATACAGAGGTATAATAACCAACTTAATCTCTACATGTCAGGGTGTTCTTCAGTAACCAAGTAATCTGATGAGCTGTTTTAGCCACTTTTGCAATATGTCCTATAAACTTCAGCTTCCTATATACTCGCCTCCCCAAATCCCTGGCTTCATCAATTTCTTGGAATGCAGTTCCATTAGTATTAGTATCTTTTCACCCAAAAATGCTGGCCTGGTTGGCCGAGTGGTTAGCAGGTTTGAATCCTGTCTTGGGCATGGATGTTTGTGATTGTCTTTGAAAATACTAGTGGTGGTTGGCAGTAGATGATGTGGTTCACTGTAGTTGGTAGATTGAGTGATGGAGATGGAGAGTTGTGGAGTGGGTGCCCTCCCTCAATGAGTCTTTGGACTCCCTGGAGGTGTAATAATAATAAATGCGTAACCTTACACTTTGCCACATTAAACTGACATTCATTCTCCTCTGTCCATTCTGCCAGTCTATTTAAATCATCCTGCAAAATTTTAACAGCATCTTTAGTGACTATTGCTCTACAAAGTTTGCATTATTGGCAAACAACTGAATAGTTCCTCTCAGATAATTGCCTATATTGTTAATGGATAAATTAAATAGTAGTGGCCCAAGAACAAAGCCCTGCAGCATGCTATGATATACAGTTTGCTGTTACTTGTCTCAAACGCTCATTTACCACCTTCTATGCACTATCACCATTCAGCCCTTGAGTTTCTCATGCCATGGCATCACTCAAAGCCATCTCCTTTGTCATACTTACCAGCCTGCAATTCCACACATCCCCCCCCTGCCCCTTAACTGAAAATTCCACATATTTTGCCACCTCCCATATCAAGACTATATGATCATTCTCAACAGTTGGTGGCAATGTGGTTACAGAGAAATTCTCTGATAGTTACTAGGTCTATCACTCTCAAATCTTAGTAAATTCCATCACATACTGCCTCAAGTAATTATTCTTGATAACTGCATAAATTCCATTTCCTTCCTTCCTTCTATCTTCCTTCATTCAATCTATGTCCCCCATAATAATTACCTCCTCTCCACTCATTGAGCTTATTTGATAGCAGCAATCAACTATATATTTTGTCCTGCTGGTCCCCTATCTCACACCAGATGGCTGCAGATGCACTGTTTTCACTTGGCTGCAGTTGAACTTCTACTCTCTTTGGTTGCAGTTTATCAGCTGTTATCAACAATACCCATCCCCCTTCTTTTCTCTCTGTCTTCCCTGGAAGTACTATATCCGTCCGTTGTATTCTGTCCTACTAAGTATATCATCTTCTGTCAGCCATATCTCTAATGCCACTAAACCTATGGCCAAAGTGAATTAACCAATGCTAAAAACTCCTCTCCCATTTTCCTAATTCTCCTGGCAATAGTATACATAAAGTGCAATAGCCATCCTCTCTCTTTTTCGTAATATTCCTGGCATTAGTGTACATAAAGTGCAATAGACATCCTAGGCCTTAGGTTGCTCACACTTGATCCAAGTGTGAGCAAACAAAGTTTTTGTGTGTGTTGTAACTTCACGACTGGACTACTTGTATATAGAGGCTAATGACTTCACATCACTTGTCTTAGTATCCCATAATGCAAAAGCACATACCTTTACGAACATGTATAATGCTATGCATTATGGAGAGGGGCCACTACCCAGATTGGTTTTGACCTTTATTGAGGTCTCATCAGTGGGAGCCAAACCCAGAAGTGTGATACCAAGGTTGAAATAATGCAGAAGTCATATTTCCATATACAAGTAGTCAAAAGGTATATATATGGAAATATGACCTCTGCAAAATAACTGCTGATAATGTATGTGTGAGTTCAGCTAGTTACACAGACAGAATAGCAGTACAAATGTCAGTGAGCATGATAATGAATCTACTGAAGGGATGGACTATGCTTTGGGTTTAGGCATTTTGAGTGGGTTTGGGAATAGAAAAGGGAAAGTTGCGAAATTATTACTGTGATGGGTAATAAATGAGTAATTATTATGGGTGATGTAAATTATCTGAATATTGATTGGGCGATAGAGAAGACTCATAAGAATGAAGGAGAATTTATTGAGCTGTTGTGAGAAGACAACTTTCTCGAGCAGCATGTGAAAGAAGCAACTTGAGGATATTAGACACCTTCCAATGATTATGCTATAATCATTGGAAGTTGTCTCAGTTAAGTATTTGACTGTTTTACTACCAATTGAGAAGTGGCAAACTATATGAATATTCAAATCAGCACTACATGCTGAACTACGAAGCAGGAAATAATGACAATCTGAAGAGAGAATACTATCATTACTCCCATAGTATCAGTTACTGAATGGGAAGGATATCAGCAATGCATGGAAACTAGAATGGGAGTTGAAATGTATGTGCTTCCTTAATAAACAAGAGATCCATAAGAAGATGACCAAAGGAATATCATGAGAATAAGAGCGAGAGAAATTATAAAATATATAAAGTGCAGGCCAGATAAGTTTTAAGTATTGTACAGAAAACTAAGTTGGAAATGATAATAAATTAGCTATGCAGGCTAAAGGCAATCCAAAAGAATTTTATCATTATGTAAGTAAAGAAAGAATGAATGTGGAAGAATATCTGGATGCAGATATTCTTCCACATCAGACCTTTAGTTTAATACATCAGACCTATCAGTCTGGTGTATGTAACATAGTGCTATGACTACATTCAATGAAGAGATAGAAGTGCATGAGAAGGAGGTTCTAGAGCAGTTGCATAACCTGGATAAGAATTTGACTATAGGGACAGATGGAATATCAGCACAAATGCTAAAGAAATGTTAAGCTGAACTAGCTAGGCCCTTGACAGTTTTGTATAATGAGCCTTAGCTCAGGAAAGATCCCACAGGAAAGGAAAGAATGTATGATAATTCCATTGTGCAAGAGTGGTGAAAAGACTGATGTTTCTGTTGGCCCATCACTATCTCTGGAGCAATTGTAAACATTTTAGAGAAGTTGGTAAGAACTCATGCAGAATGCATTGACAAACAAGATATACTTTGCAAGAAACAATCATGGGTTCACAAGGGTTGTTTGAAAAGCTTGTTAAAAAAAAATGTTAAAAAAAGTTAAACACATTTTTTTGGAAAAAATCACCTTTATTTCTCAACATAGTCTACACATTTGGTCCAGTGAGTTTCCAATTTTTTTATCCCATCTAAAAAGTAGGATTTGTCAAATTGTGCAAAATAGTCATCGACAGCCTTGATGACATCCTCTTTCAAAGAAATTTTTTCTCACCAGGCCAAATTTTAAAGTTTGGGAACAAGAAGTAGTCACACGCAGCCAAGTCCAGAGAATATGGTGGATGTGGAACCAATTTGAACCCCAATTCATGCAATTTTGCCATTGTGATAGCCGATGTGTGTGGGACAGTGCATTCTCTTGATGAAAGAGCACTTTGTTGTGTACCAATCTAGGCCTTTTTTTCTTCAGTTCTTCTTTTAAATGGTCCAACAATGATGCATAATAAACTCCTGTTATTGCCTTACCTTTTTTCAAATAGTCTATCATGATAATTCCTTGGGAATCCCAAAAAAACAGTGGGCATAACCTTCCCAGCTGACAAAACAGTCTTCGCTTTTTTTGGTGCTCTTTCACCAGACATTGTCCACTGTTTTGACTGCTGCTTGGGCTCAGGTGTGTAGTGGTGGTGGATCCAAGTTTCATCTACAGTCATGAATCGACGCAGAAAATCCTGTGAATTGTGATTAAACACCAAAAAACACTGTGTTGAAATGTCTTTTCGCATGCATTTTTGATCGACAGTCAACAATCGCGGCACCCATTGCACACACAGCTTTTTCATGTGCAATTTTTCATGCAGGATATTATACATCCATTCAGTTGAGATGCCTACAATCTCAGCAATCTCACACACTTTCACTCGTGCAGTCTTCCATAAAGATGCCATGGATTTTGTCAATCATTTCCTTCATAGTGACCTCAGTCAGGTGTCCAGAGGGTGCTTCATCTTCGATGGACTTATGACCATGTTTAAACTCATATATCCAAATATAGTCTTTAATGCTGATGCAGAGTCCCCATGAACTGCATTTAACTCCGCTTTGATCTTTGTGGCCGTCCACTTCTTGAAATAAAAGTGTTTTATCACTGCATGAAACTCGATTTTCTCCATTTTTATGAAAAATGCGAATACGGTCATTTTAAATGTTTGCCAAACGAGAACTACACATTGCACCTGGCTAAAATTTTGCCAAGAGGCATGAAAAAGATGATACGTGCTGACACTGGTATGAATGAACGAATTGTATTCGTTTAAATTTTCAAACAACCCTCGTACTAAAGGGAGGTCATGTCTGGCAATTTGTTTGTATTTTATAATAATGTTTATAATAACTAAAAAGGGAATGGATCCACTGTAATATTATTATGCATAGCATTATCACTGTTACATAAACTGCAAAATATGGGATTGGAATATAAGCTATTAGCTTGGATTAAATGGGTGGCTGACAGACAGGTATCAGAAAGTTGTAGGGGGGGGGGAGAGGAGATGTGAATCTTCCAGATTTAAGGTGACCAGTGGTGTGCCAAATTATCAGTCCTTGGACCATTGTTGCTTAATCTATATATTTATGATATTAGAAAGGACCTGTTCAGTTGTTTATTGATGATGCAAAAATAGGCAGAGCAGTCAGAGATGCTACTTGGTATACAGCATTTACAGAGCAATTTGAATAGGCTGGAAGTGTTTGCAAAAGATAATAGCTATCAATTCATTGTTAGTGAGTGTAAAGTTATGCAGTTTGGCATGATGAGATATCCAGTGCTATTTTATATTGGTGGGATTATGCTTGGAGTAAACTGACAAGAGTAGAGATCTAGGAGTTATGGTGGATGGAAAGTTGAGGTTCAAGGATCACATAGCAAAAATTGCAAATACAACTCAGAGGATAATTGCAGTGTTGTGAAAGGAACATTGACATTTTGTCTCTTTACAAGGCTTGATATGATAGAAGTCTATAAACTTTTGAGTGGACGTTATAGGATATTGATTGATAACATTTTTCATTATATAGGAGGGAAGAGAACAAGGGACATCTGTTAAGTTTGAGTGCGGTTAAGAAAGGGGGTGAGAGCTAGATTTTTCTCTCACAAAACTGTGAATGAATGGAACAGTTTACCTGTTGAAGTGGTGAGCACACTTGAATGAGTTTAAGAGAAAGTATGACAGCTGGTTTGGGTGATGTATACCATCGAATCCTTGACTCCTTGGAGGCCTGATAATAATAATAATGTATATGCACACTACCATGATAGACATAATATGTAGTGATCTCATGTCTCTGTGTCTAAACCATAACTCCATATATGTTCTGTATTGTTCAACAAATCCAAAGTGTAACTAAATGGTAATTATGGCATTAAATTATAAATAGCTAATAAATCAAACAGCTTATCAGTTATAAGCTCTTTGTTTCATTAGCTCATATGCTTTATTTCATAGAAAATCAATCTGAAGTACTAATGAAAGTAGGACCAATTAAGTTATTGGAGTACATTAAAATTTTTACTTGCCAATTCTAACACTTGTAGTAGTTGATCAATTTTCACTTTATAAGTAGATGAAAATATTTGAGTAAGTTTTCTAAATTCATGCCCAAACTTTGAAAATGTTAAAATAATTAATATGCTTTTAAATAAAAATAAATTCAGAGTACCTTGTAATAAAAAAAAAAAAATTAAATTAAAAAAAAAAATAAAAAAAAAACAGAGTCCAACAATGCAAATCATTATTATTATTATTATTGAGCCCCCATAGCTCAGTCGGTATAGACAAAGTCCTTTGGTTGGAAAGATCTGGTTCGATTCCCGTCCAGGATATGAGAAACCTTTATCTGGTGTCTTTCAACTAAAGCTGAGTTAGCCGGTCTCATACGGAGGTAGAGGATTTTTTCTCCTGGAAACTCGGATTTTTTGTCCCTCAGAACAGGGCAGACTATGAACACACGCTGCTACAGTAAAAAAATACACCCCCACCCTTCAGCAGCATGCATGGCAACAGGCTGGGTTGGGGGGGGGGGGTCTGTACTAACAAAATTGCAACAGTGTAACATGCGGACCCTGCATTGGAAGCTGGATAAACATGTAGAGGAAGAAGATTATTATGCATATCCTTTCTGTTGTGTCGAGAGTTTACAGAGGGTGATAAGCCAGTGGTTCCCAAACTGTCACCCTGTGGCACTGTGAAATATTCCAATATTTTCACCTAAATAACTGCACACTGCAACTGTTAGGGCTATGCTCTAACTTTGGGTGCCATGAAATACACTAAGGATGCTGTGAACTGAAAAAGTTGGGAACAACTGGTTTAAGCAATAAAAAGCAAGGTTCTAATTGTGGTTTCTAAGTCTCAGCTATTCTGATCACTTGCCTAAGTATCCCAGAGCTTATGCCACTTTACCACAAGTTGCCTCAGACCTGAAAATACTTCAGGTACAAACTTAGCTTACTTGTTTGTTTGCTTACTTGGGAAAAAGGATTAAAACCAAGTTTTAATCCTTATATAATTTCCTGGTATCTTTAACGTAAGCTTTCACATGCAATTTTCTGCATCTGTTGATATAGCCAAAGCATGTTTATCAAAATTAGTCCAAACGCTTACATTCCTAAGTCTACAGTATTTTGAATATCAAATGATGAACATTTTTTTCAAATATATGCAACCTAATCCTAAATAAAAAGTGAGATTAAAACAGTGATCTGATTCTGTCAATTTTTCAGTTTTTGATATTTCTTCTTGTTTTTTATGTTCATAGATGTCCAAAATTAAATTTGGACATTTTTATATTTAATACACAATTCTACTCTGAAATTGATTTGCATATAAGAGAACTGTTGGTAATTGTTGAAATGCGATTCCATACAATCTCTTAATTTTCTTGTTTTACAAAAGTTTAAAATTGACTGATCATCCTTAATTCTTTTGAGCTACTTGAAGGTTCCAAATTTTCTTCAGGGCTTTTTTTTAAAATGTGATTTGCCCCATCACCACACTAATATTCAGTTCTTATATGAAATCTGTTTTGGACAATAACTGCACTGGTTTGCCTCATCATTTTTATATTTTTTATTCAAAACTTTGGATTGATTTATTATCTTGAAGCTAAAATTAAAAAAATTAAAATTACAGAAGTATAGAGAAGAAAGGCTTCAGTTTGGCATATGCAAGATGTAAAAATAGAATGTATTGTGAATCATCCATATTTTTTGCCAAATATAAAATTAAACGTAAAAAAGGTGTGAAAATTTGTCAAGGGCTTCAGAGTTCCCTTAGTTTGCACTATATTTAAAACACAAGTTCTGCCCAGGAGCCCATGTATTTACCTTTTGTTGGTGTTTGAATTAGGTTTCACTGGTCTGACAACTGTTTCAACCTGTTGGTTCTCATCAGAGATCAGGCAGAAACCCTTTCAATACAGTAGCAATCCTATGACAGAAAGTTAAGTTGAAGCCTTTTTACTCATGCTTCAATAACTGTTTATATACCTACCTAGAGTTCACTTATGATGAATTCAATTTTCCGACATGGTATTGACTTCTGCATAGACTGATGAGAAGCAACAGTTCAAAACAGTTGATAAGAGAGCAAAACCTAATTTAAGCACTGATAAAATGCAAATATATGTGCTCCTGGGTAGACCTTGTTTGTTTCGAGTAGTGTAAACCAAGGCAAATCTGATGCAAATTAAGTTTCTTTTTACATTTGGTAATAAAATATGAAAATTTTATGTTACTTCACCTTACATAGTGGCATAAAGGTCTGTTGACTACTGGTAGTGATTTTTTTATTTAATTTATTTATTTTTAATATTTAACTAACAAACCACAAGTTAAGAGGAGTAATGTTGTGAATGAACTGACTTGGAGCAGCAAACAAAAATGTTATGGTTGTTTCATTGCATTTGACAAATTAGTCATATAATGCTATTATTGTATTATATTTAAAGGAAACACAAAAAGGCAACATGTAAACTGGAGAAAAAGATATCTTTGATGTACGGAGTAATTACTTCGAAAAATTGTTAAATGAAACAATCAGTGACGGCACCAGTGGTGCACGAGAGAGGGGGACAATGGGCCCTGGTATTCCCCCCCCCAAAAAAAAAAAAAGAAAAAGAAAAAAAACACTAGAAAATATTCCAAACATCTTTTCCTAATTAAAATTCTTTTTTTTTTATTTATGCTGTGCGTGTCTTCTATTTTTATACTAATGAATTAGCGATCATTGCAGATGCTCAGTCATAGGTCATAGGCAATGCATAGTATGTAACCTCAAATTGTCTATTCAACCGCCCCCTCCCCCAAGATTAAATCCAGAGTGCCCCACTGGACAGCACAGTGGTAAAAAACACTAACCAGGCATGCAAGCAGGAATGCATATCCATACTTGAAGTAGAAAAAGCCATCAAAAGTCTGAAATGTGGAAAGGCAGCAGGAGTAGATGATATTTGACCAGAAATACTCAAGTATGGAGGTATAAAAGTCTTACAGGGTCTGCACTGCATATTTCAGAAGGCCTGGACAGAGGGACGAATTCCAGATGATTGGAGTAGATCTCTCGTAATACCCATATATAAAAAGGGAAATAAAACTGAATGTAAGAATTACAATTGCATTTCTCTACTGAGTGTTCCTGGTAAGATTTATGCCAGTGTACTTGAGAAATGGTTGAGATGGATTGTGGAAGGGAAGCTTGGTGAAGAACAATCTGGATTCAGGCCAAATAGGGGCTGTCAGGATCAGAGTTTCACTTTATGACAAATAGTTGAGAAATCATGGGAATATAACAAAGATCTGTATTTAAGTTTTGTAGATCTGGAAAAAGCATATGACAAGGTGGCAAGAGAGAAGCTATTCAAAATGCACTTGTATGGTCAATGCATTATATCAAGCAGTACTTAGTCTTTATTTGAGTTGTAAGTCAGCAGTTAGAATTGAAGGAAGTACAGGAAGATTGTTTAATGTTAAATCTGGTCTCAGACAAGGATGTACATTATCTTCTATGTTATTCATTATCTACACCCTCTGTCTAAAAAGAAACCGAACTTTTGATAGAAAAAAAAAAAACCAGAGGCCAATTATAATTATTCAAATCATTTATTTCAATCAATATACTCTCCCTCAGCTTCGATACAGCATTTAGCACAGTCAATTAATTTGTTCAATGAGTTTTTTTATATTGGTCTTTGGGATACTGTTGAGGGTTGGGGTTACTGCCGTGTGAATGTTTTCAGTGGTGTCGTATTGCTTTCCTTCCATCAGCAAATGAAGTCGGGGGAAGGGAAAGAAGTCACAGGGTGCTAAATCAGGTGAATATAGCGAGTGATCCAACTCACAAACTTGGTTTTTGCTCAAAAGCTGTCTCACAATGTTCAAACGATGAGATGGTGCATTATTGTGCAAAAGCGGCCAGCTGCCTGCATCATGATATTCATGCTGTATGCAACGAATTCTCACTATCAATCGCTTCAAAACTTCAAGATAAAACTCGCCATTGACTGTTTGGCCAGGTGGATCTTCTGGTGGTCTCCACTCAACACTTTGGGGTTTTGTGTCAGGCTCATATTCAAAACACCACGTTTCGTCAATGGTAACGATCGTATCAAGAAAGTTTGAATCCTTACGAGCAGTTTTAATTTGATACGTTTTTTGTTGTCAGCCAACTTGTGGGGAACAAATTGCGAATTCAATTTATGAAGGCCCAAAATGTTGTGCACAGTTGATTTTGGAATCCCCAATTCATCTTCAATCAATCTCATGGACAATTTTGGGTTTTCTTTGATGAAATCATGCTCTTTTTGGATGTTAACTTCGCTCAGTGCAGTTTCTGGATGGCCCGGATTTTCATCATCCTCAAGCATCTCACGATCACTTTGAAATCGCTTAAACCACTCGTAAACTTGAGTATGGGATAAGCATTCATCACCGTATGCTTTTTGAAGCATTTGATGCATTTTGGTAAAACTTTTACCAAGTTTAACACAAAAGTCAATCGCGCAGCTCTCTGTTTAAAACTCATTTTCCGACCGTTCTTCAAAACACACTTTCATTCTTAGCACTATAACTCGGCTTCTAATGAAACAAATGTCATAAACAGTTGACACAACACTAATGAAGGTTGCTGCTTTCGACAACAAAAAGATACATCAGGTGGTGCCACTAGTTTCTTCTATTTTTGAAAAGTTCGGTTTCTTTTTGGACAGAGGATGTATATGGATCACATTATGAAGGAAAGTGGTATTAAACCTGATATCAAAATTGGAGATGTTAACGTCAGCTCTTTGCTTTATGCGGATGATGTTATACTTCTAAATAAATCTGCTACAAGTTTGCAAGATTCCCTGATTAAATTGAATAACTGTTGTAATAGATATGGTATAAATGTCATCAATAACAAAACAAAGACAATGAAAATAGGCAGAAGCATTGAAAATATCAACTGCATTGTGAATGGAGAACCTATAGAACAAGTAAAACATTTCAGCTACTTAGGCACGACTTTTAGTGAAGATGGTAAATTAAATATGGCAATAGACAACAGGATCAACAACACTGGTATGGTAGGAAATCAACTGAATAAATTTATATGGAATAAGAGAGAAATTAGTCAACACACTAAATTAGGTGTATACAAGACAGTGTTCAAACCAATTTTAACTTATGGATCTGAGCTGGGTTAAAAGAAAAACACTTGACCAAAGACTAGAGACCGCAAGATATGAGAGTTCTGAGAAGGATTAGGGACATGAACAGATGGTATCAATGGCAATATTATATTAAAAACGATGATAGGAAAGAACTTGACATTGTTATCATCAGGGAATGTGTTAGCAAAGCTAATCTCAGGTGATATGGTCGCTTAAACAGAATAGGAGAGGAAAGATTAGCAAAACAAGTGTTCTCTGCCAGGTTGGCAGGAATAAGACCCAGAGGAAGTCTAAGATATAGGTGGATACTGTAAAAAGTGCCTTAGAAGATAGATATATAAGATCTGACAATGTGGGAGTCTTGACAGGTAACAGATTGATTTGGAGGAAAATTGTAGATAGGAAGTTAGTAACGTAAATTTTTCATGTAGTACTATCATATCCTGTTACATGTCAGGTACTATCATATCCTGTTACATGTCAGGTACTATCATATCCTGTTACATGTCAGGTACTATCATATCCTGTTACATGTAGTACTATCATATCCTGTTACATCAAATTCCTGACATGTACCCTCAAGGGTACATGTCAGGAATTTGATGATGATGATGACAAATCAATGTATAAAATAACATATATATTCCAATCATTAAATAATTTCACTAATTCATAATTAAATTTTAATCATGTGTAATCTGTATGATACAATACTCATTTTACTAAAATTAAAATTTTTAATAAGATTAGACTTTTCTAGGTTTGTAAATTTAAATTTATGAAAGGTTTCAAATCCAAAGTTGATTTTCTCAGAATTCGAGATGGAAGATTAGGAAATTTCCTAAGAATTTCATTGCCAGGAATATCTGAGACAGGAATCCTAGTTCCAATGAAGCCCTGTACTAATTTTCTACTCCTTTCTTTGTGGGTTTTAGTCTGTGAGTCATATCTTCTTCTAGGCACTTTAATTACAACTTCATTGTTAAAGACAAGGCTATTCACACTTTTCAGCTTTAGTTTTCATCATTTTATTAATAAATTGATCCTTTACTTTTTAGTTATTTTATTTACTGATCTGAAGTCTGAAATTAAATTAAATTTTTAAAACTTTTAAGTTCCAGCTTTACCTGGGATGTTGTTTATTTCCACTAAATAGGTTATAGCTTTACTTTGCATTATCAATAAATTTGTGTCAAAATGTTTCTCTGATATTGAATACACAGTCTATGCAATAAGCCCCAGTGGCAGGCTAGGCGACAGGTCGGTTTGGAGTGGTACTAACAAGAAGTTGCATCTAAGTAACTCACGGACCTTGCATAGGAAACGGGAATAATGCATAGTGAAAGAAGAAGAAGAAGTCTACGTGATAAGTCACAGAATACCACAATAGGAATATTTTTCCTTCCATTTTTTTGCCCTTAATTTCTTTCATTCTATTTTAGATTTTAATCTTCAGATTACCTTGCCAGAATAGTGGCAAGGTAATCTTGCTTATCTTACCACCATGTAATTATTAAATAAAAATCCAATAAATTAATGAGTTCTTGAACTGTCTTTTGTTAAAGTGCGTCATTAAATGAACCATAGATAATGATTCATGACAGAATGTTGAGTAACACATACCAAAGGAATATGGAAATATAATTTCTTACAGTTTTTATTTATTTATTTTTTAATAGGTTACAAAATGAAGAAACGAGTGGGTGATATTGAAGAATTTGCTTTTGCTACATTAACAGAGGGTCACCAACTTCACATCACTTTAGCAGTGTCTGGATGGCTTTCAGATGACAGTCCAGGTAAAGCAGATTTAGTCATTGGTACATAATACCTCTTGGTTATAAAGGAAGAGTAATCTTTTACTACTTTCCATTTGTTATTCATTTGCTTATCTTACCACCATTGTAGCCTGGAATCACTTTATTATAGTTTTGACTTATTCATTTTGTTTTGTTGGATCTTATTTTTGTTTCAAAATTTCTTTTTTTGCAACTGATAAAAACAACTTGCAATGCTAATTTTAAATGCAAAGCGTTTCCTGGCTTATGTCTTTGTTTTATTTATTTATTTTTAATGATGTTATTATGTTTACTTATTAGTTGTAGAGAAAATGATGTTAAAATTATTATTACAGTAGACCTTCAGGGAGTCAGGGGCTCATTGAGGGAAGCCATATATTACCTGCACCAGCTGTCTTACCTGTTCTTCAATTGATTCATACTACCTGCACTCATCACCTTCAGTGGTAATCTATTCTGGTCATGCTCCACTCTAAGAGAAAAATCTAGCTCTCTCTCACCACTTCTTTATAGCATTTGTTTTCAACTTCCAAGAATGCCTTCTCATCCTTTCTCTGCACTTCACACAATGAAAAATGCTATCTACTGATATCCTGTATAACCCTTTCATAAGACCAGAGGTACAAGAATCTATAGCACATCAGTGCTCTGCATATGTGTGTGGTGCAGATATGTGTTTAGAAATAAGAAACCTATTAACATTCTTTTTAAAGAGCTGTAGGTTGAAATTGTTTAGAAACATACCATGGGGAAGGCTGTTCTAGAGGGTAGAGGTAGATGGAATAAATGAGGAAGAGGAGAAGCAGGTGCAATGAATTTACAATTGTACTGCAAAAGGATGTTGGACAACTGCTTCTCTTGTTTTAACATGCCTAACAGCAAGTGGAAGAATGATGTTTGCTAGTTGCTAGTGTAGAAGAGAGACAGAGTTGAAACATTGCATCTCTGAGATAGAAGTCGAAGTAAGCCTGTGAGCAAAGGGTCATCTATGAGCTGAATTCCTCTCCTCTGGATAGCATCGGTAATTTTTAAGGAAGTTTTAGGCACACTGTGCATTCAGTATTCTAAGGATGGGCAGATTTGGGATTTATATAGGTTTACTTCATATAGGGTTAGTAGTTGGGTGCATGTAAAATAGTTTCTTGAATGGAAAAAGAATGCTTAGTTTTTTAGAAGCTGAGGAAACATTAATGTGATGTGTTTGTGTGAAGCGAGGTTGGAAGTAAATGTCAGTCCAAGGAGAGAGAGAGAGAGTTCATCCTGTTTGGTGATGTGGGTGTATTACTGGGGGGGGGGGGGGTGAGTTGGGATCCCTTTTATGAGAGAAAAGGCAGGACTTCATTTTGGTGGCATTGAAGGTAACTAAGCTATTGTGTATCAGTCCACAAATTCTCAATCTGTCTTCATGATCTGTATCAACAATCCTAATATTATTTCTAACGTTCTCCTTTGCACTCTTGCCACTGTATCAAACTCATCATGAAAACCAGGAGACCAGACCTACATACAATAGTCCAATGAGATCTTTTCAAAGCTTTGTTAAGAAGAAAAAATGACTTCCTTATCTTTACATGTCAAGGTTTGTTTCAACATTGCAATTATCCCTTAGTTGTGTTTGCAGTCTTTGCTATAAGGCCTTCAAATTTAAACTTTCTATCTACTGAAATTCCAAGATCCGTAGTCTGATCAGTTTATTCTAGCATAATTCCACCAATATAATATGACATTGGATATCTGATAGCCATTTTCACATGCCCACAATTCCAGCCTATTCAAATCATTTGCAAGTACCATATATCCACTGCATTCCTCATTACTATGCCTGTCTTTGCATCATCAAATAGCTGTATGTTGCCCGTCAAATCCTTCCCAATATCATTAATGTACAGTTTGCATAACAGTGGCCCAAGGACTGATCCTTGTGGTACACCACTTGTTATTTTAAATCTTACAGACTCACATCCCTGGTATATCACTTTCTGATATGTCAGTAGGCCCCCTCCTCTTACCTGCATAATATTTTATAATCCAATCCCATATTTTTCAATTTATGCAACAGTCTTCCATGCTGTATCCTGTCAAGAGCCTTAGCAAAGTTCAGAAGTATCATCATGTATCTATATTCCCCTTGTCTAGCTCAACAATAACATTATTATAGAATTTTAGCAAGTTGCTCAGACATGACCTTCCCTTAAACCCATGCTGTTCATTACAAAGTATTGATTTTCTGTCAATCCATTTCTGTATGCTAGCTATAACAAACTTTTCTAAAATCTCCATCACCAATCCAGAGATGCTGATAGTTGGATACATCAGTCTTTGTGCCACTCTTGTGCAGCGGGATTACCATACATTCTTTCCACTCCTGTGGAATCTTCCTCCCCTGGTCTGATACTACTCAAATTATTTAGCCTGGTCAAAGGAATAAAAAGTTTAGCTGAGCATTCTTTTAGCATCTGTGCTGATATCTCATCAGTCCCTATTGCCAAATTCTTATTTAGTTTTTGGAACAGCTGTAGTACCTCCTCCTCATACACCTGAGTTTCTTCATCTAGTGAAAGTAGCAGAATGCAGTTTTGCATAGACCAGGTTGATAGCTTTTAGAAAAATGGCCACCATCTCTTTTTCATCTGTTGCTTACATACCCACTACATTCAGTAGTTATTCCTTCATATTCATTCTTTCTTTTATTTGCAGCCTAAGGACAGAATTTTTTTGGGTTGTCTTTAGCTTGCAGTGCCAGTTTTTTTTCAATAACAGTTGTAACTCTTCTATCCAGCTTCTTATACTTTTTAAATTTTTTAAGAATTTCTGACATATATCCATTTCACTTCTACTCTGTTTATTCTTTGAACTCTATGGACACATTCCGATATTGCATCATTAAATATTTTTTAAACGCTTCCCATCCAACAAATTATACCATGGTGCAGAAGCCAGTATATTGCTCAGTTGGTCATAATGTCCTGCTTTGTAGTTCAGAATGTAACCTTTTCTGAATGGAACATTCATAAACTTTATCACTTTCTAGTCAGTACAGCATGATCACTGCCACTAGCCAGAGGTAGAAGAGTCATGTTTTTAACTAGAAACTTTTCTGACACTATATAATCAGATCTTACACTTTTTGACCTTGAGAAGTTAATTTTGGCCTGTGCTGCTTGAGAAAGTTGTCTTGCAACAGCTCAGTAAATTCAGTTTCATTCTTCTCACGAGATTTCACCTGATCACCTGCTACCTGATCAATGTTTGAATAATTAAAATCACCCATGATGCTTACTCATTTCCCACCCATCATATTTATTTGAGACTGCATTTTATTGTCCTAGTACATGATCAGTAGCAACTGATCATGTACTAGGTCTCTAACAACACCCCACTATGTATTTGATCTTGTTAGACTCTACTCAACAGAAGGTTTCACACTCACTGCCATGTGGAAAACTGATACTTATACAGGAGAGGAGGAGACATGCTACTAATGATATTGGATGATTTGAATCCAGTTAGAGTAGACACCTATGACTGTTTACTGTAACTGGATTCTAATCATCTAATACTGCTAGCAGCACACTCCGTCCTTCTGTAAAATCTCGCGAGAAATTATTTTTTTAAGAGAATTTTCGCTAAGGATTTTCCAATTTTTTTGTCTAAAATTATAAGAAAAAAATGTGCTTAGTAAGATGTATAAATATAAAAGAATAAATTACTGTTAGAATGCACCTGCACTTTAAACTTGTTTGTAAAAGCTTAATAGGAGTTAAGCCGGATTAGCGCAGAATACTACCAAAATTGTAACATCAGGAGACCAGCGATGACGTCAATTCTTTCATTACTTCTGGCTAATCCAGGAATACTCTTACTTAAAAACAAAGGAAGGAAAATGAAATAAAAAGGTAATGTACCGCTTGGTCCTGGTTTATGGGGGGCTCCTTCCCTAGCTCCAGGATGATCACTCTTCCCACTGCCGATGCCAGATGTCTCTATGCTGGCAGCTCGCTCTAGGCTCCTGGTAGCTACGGCAGAACCCCAGTGCATCCGACAAAGAGAAAACTCTTGAGGATTGACCAGACGGAGGTCTCTGTGTGTGATACGGAATAAATCGGAGTTTCCTCTCGAGTTTGTTAGCAAGTAAGCCATTATTTTGTTTGTAGTATGTTATATGATTGTAACTTGAAATCGTAAAGGATTGAGAGAGGTTACTTGTTAACTGGCAGTTATATTGAATTTTGAATAAAGGAAGAACTTATATTGTTAAGTATGTCTAATTCATAAGTTGCTTGTGATAATGTCTGAATTAGTATCAATTAAGTATTCGATGTATTGGAAGAAAGTTAATGTAATCCCTCCTGGAATACTAGAAGTATAAGAAACAAGGCAGAGGAAATGGTTGCATTAATTGCATCTGTTCGCCCAAAGATTGTCAGAATAAGTGAGACGTGGTTGGAAGGGTATGATGTGTTTTGTGAGGATAGAAGGGGTAAAAAGGGAGGGGGGGGAGTGCTATTGATGATAGAAAAAGAGTTATGTCCATACAAAGTAGAGATGCAAGAGGGAAATAGTGTCAGTGGTTTTGAGGCAGTATGGTGTGAGATAGATGTGAATGGAATCAAACACTTGGTTGGATGTTGTTATAGACTAGGTAATGTGGATGGTGGTGATAATGAAATGCATAATCAAATTAGTCAAGCAAATAAGAAAAGGGTGATCATTAATGGGCGATTTTAATTATGGCAATATGGACTGGAATGATGAGATAGCAACTGGAAGTAAAGAAAATGAGTTTCTTGAGTTTTTGAGGGATAACTACCTCAGACAGTATGTAACAGAGGGCACGCGAGGATTGAGGATCTTGGATTTGGTCATCTCATCAGAGGATGTAATTATAAATGAGGTGTCAAATCATCCACCAATTGGTGAGAGTGACCATGAGGTGATTACTTGGGTGGTTACTAGTGAGGACCTATGTGAGAAAAGGGTATATGTGGAACTACATGGTGGGGGGTGATTATGAAGAGCTCAGGAGACAGCTTGCGGGTGTAGCATGGAATGAGGAGTTAGCTGGAAAAGAGATCAATGCAGCTTTGGGGATTTTCAAAAACTAGAAATATTATAGCAGATGCAATGTCTAAGCATATTCAAAGGGTGAGAAGGTTAAATGAGGTAGGTGTGAGATGGATGAATAAAGAGATTAAGCATGTTATACAGAGAAAGAGGGCATTGTGGAGCAGCATAAGAGGAGTGGAAATAACCAATTCCATGAGGCCTACAAAGACCAGGCAAGGAGGGTGACTTGGTTGGTGAGGGTACCTAAGAGAGGTATGAACAGCAGTTAGCTAATGAAGACAAAAAGAATCCTAAGGATTTCTTTCGATATGTAGCCAGCAAAAGAAAGAATGATTATGGAAGGATGACACTGGTTGCAGAAAATGGTATAAAGATAGCTCTTGCGGAATATGTGGTTGAGATACTTAATGAGCAGTTCATGAAGGTCTTCCAATCTTGTGAATGTGACTTCATGGAGAGATTGAGAGCAATAGATGATGGGGAGGAGAGACTGACTGTAAGTGAGCAAGAGATGTACGTAGAGTTAAGTAAACTAGATGTTAATAAGGCTGTGGGACTTGATAATATATCGCCACGTATTCTGAAGGAATGTGCCAGGGAGCTGACACCTGTCTTGACATATTTTTTTAATACAAGTCTTGCACTTGGTCAAGTCCCTAAGGAGGGCAAGATTGTGCCACTTCATAAAGGAGGTGATCGAACTCAAGCATCAAACTATGGGACTATCTGTGTGTCAGGTGTTGTGGTTAAGTTGTTGGACAAGCTTGTGAAAACTAGGATCCAGAGTTGGGTTGGCAACAATGGTATTTATTATCTTTGATGGACAGCATAGATTTACTAAAAGGAGGTCATGTTTAGTAATCTACTTACTTATTGCAATAAAGTGATTGTAATAAGTAAGCTCTTTTTTAAACAGTATCAATTCCTTACATCATCGTATAAAATTTACTATTGAAATGGAAGAAAACAACCAGTTAAACAACTAGGATCCAGAGTTGGGTTGACAACAATGGTATTTATTATCTTTGATGGAAAGCATAGATTTACTAAAAGGAGGTCATGTTTTAGTAATCTACTTACTTATTACAATAAAGTGATTGTAATAAGTAAGTTCTTTTTTAAACAGTATCAATTCCTTACATCATCGTATAAAATTTACTATTGAAATGGAAGAAAACAACCAGTTATCTTTTTTTTTAGATGTTCTCCTCATCCGGTCACCTTCAAATACTCTTACAACTACAGTTTACAGGAAACCAACATTCACAGGTCATTATATTCTTAAAGGATCAGCCCATCATCCTTGTCAAAAAAACAGGAATCATAAAATGTCTAATCAGAAGAGCCAAAACTAATTGTTCTACTTCTAATTTTCTACAGAAAGAACTTTCTACTACCCAACAACACATGAAACTCAATGGCTTTTCCAAAAAGAGTACTCAACATCTCGATTCTTATAATCCACCACAAAACAACAAAGATTCAATATGTCGAGTTCCAATTCCATATATCTCCGGGATTTCAGAACCTATCGCAAGAATTCTGAAGAAATATGATTTAACAGCTACGTATTCACCTATTAACAAATTATCTTCCCAATTTCCTTCTCCTAAAGACAAATGCCTAACTATGTCTCTTCCTGGAGTTTATCAAATTCCCTGCAACTGTGATCTCTCCTATTTTGGACAAACTGGACATTCTCTTGAAAAAAGAATCCAAGAATATCAATCTTCCATTCATCACAACAAACCTGAAAAATCTGGGGCTCAGCACGGGATTGAAACTAACCACAACATCCTTTGGTCAAAAACTCGCCTCTTACATAGATCCCGTTATAAATTTGAATGTTTGTTCAAAGAAAGCGTAGAGGCCTTACTCCATCATCCTAACCTGAATCGGAATGACTGTATATCTATATCAAAAATCTGGGAAAGTCTAATCAGGATAACTCATTAATTCATATTAATTTTGTTATTTAATATTATTAATTAATATCTTTATTTCAATCATGTTTCTGCTTAAAAATATTCCGTTTAATACTTAGTGATATAACATCACACAGCTTGTTCTATTTTTTAAATGATCTATTGTTAGTATTCCACCTTGTATTTTTTTAAAACTGTTCTTGTAGTGCCACTGAAGATAGTCTGCTATTTCCAGACCGAAATATTTGGTTAATTAAATATCTTTCTTGTGTTTATGTGCTTATATTATTCTGACTGTAAGTGAGCAAGAGATGTATTGGGAGTTGAGTACACTAATTTTCTTTAATCAATTTTTATATGCACTGTATCATATCTTTTAGTTTGATAATAAACATGTTTTTGTTTTGTAATTACCTGGTTCTCATTTCTTAGCCAACGCACTATCCTGAAAATATTAACGACTCTGCAGGAATAGAGAAAAGTTATGAGCACGACTTGCATATAGAGATATTGTATAGAAGTATTAACTTATTTTTTGTTATCTTCTCGCCCTGACTTTCATACTTAACAGGATCAATTAAGTGGCACAGTCATTAAGATGAAATAAATTTCTTAATTGATATTGTGCGATTGCTCAGGGACTGTTACGTTAGTTAGACTTATAACACGAGGTCTAACTAACCCCAGAAAAAATGGGGGGGGGGGGGGGCAAGAACACATTTAAGTAAGGAAGTAGATAGACAGATAAAAGAAAATAAAAAATTTACTTCTACCCTTACTAAAAATGTTGTACCTTTCACACTCAATACCAGTTAGTATGCGTGTCTCTGATGGCCAGATCTCACTAATGCTTACAATCTGATGTCGCAGTGTATTCACCAAGGCAACAATCTCTACTCCTTTGTTTCTGATATTCTTTACATTCAAGTATAGACATAATATATTGACATGCTTTTTTGTATACTTCTCTTTAGTCTGCATGACACATTTGGACAACTGGCCATTCTCCATTCATATGTGGTGCCTTCCTTACCTCTGAAGAAACATCCTTGGGCATAATAAATTTAGTTTAATCCTTCATCCAAGTGTGAGCAAACCAAGTTTGCACCTGAAAATATCTTCTGGACTTGGGTAAGGTAGTACAACACTGGACAATTCATAGCAAAGGTGGACCAAGCTGACATCACTCCTATCTCAGTATCTACCATAATGCAAAACACATCTCCTTGCTGATATGTATAATGTTATGCATTAAGGGAAGGGCCACTACCCAGACTGGTTTCAACCTTTATTGAGGTCTCTTCAGTGGGAACCAGGCCCAGAAATGGAGATACCAGGCAGAAGCAATGGCGAGGTCATCTTTACCTATAGGAGTTGCCAAAAGGTGTACCACCTTTTTATTAAATTACTCTGGATTTAGAGAAAGATGTTGAAAGTTTATTTTTCACTTGGTTAGACTATAATAAATTTAGTTTAATCCTTTATCCAAGTGTGAGCAAACAAAGTTTACATCTGAAAATATCTTCAGGACTGAGGTAAGGTAGTACAACACCAGGCAACTCGTAGCAAAGGTGGCCAAGCTACCATCCATCCTATCTCAGTATCTCCCATAATGCATAACACATCTTCTTGCGGATATGTATAATGTTATGGATTAAGGGAAGGGTCACTACCCAGACTAGTTTCAACCTTTATTGAGGTCTCTTCAATGGGAGTTTTCAGACACAAACTTTGTTTGCTCACACTTGGATAAAGGATTAAACATTAAACTAAATTTATTATAGTCTAACCAAGTGAAAAATAAACTTTCATCATCTTTCTCTAAATGTCCACTCTTCACCTTCATGTGGTGCCCTCCATTAGTAGGTATTATCCACTGGGTACTGAATGAATGAGGATAGGTGGCAATATAGAACTTAACTGTAGAATAACACTTAATACCAAAGTAAAAATAAATTCATTATGTAAATATTTTGTCTTACGTATCGTAGGACATCATCATCAGTACAAACAGCAAACAATAACAATAAGGAATTGAATAAAGAAACAGTAGCTTGCATGCTTTAAATTGGAATCCCTCTATGTATACAGTCGAATGTTCATGGATTAAAATTATTGGGTTGAAAATAATTAGTTAAAAATAAAATATATATAAGAGATTACACTTATATATTTTATTTTTAACAATTTTTATACAACTGAGACAGTTGTTATTTTGTTAGGTCTATTTACATAGTAAATTTATTTTTACTGTGGTATTATGTGTTATTCTATAGTTTGGATACTCCACAGCTATCATTATACAAGCAAATTTGGGACTTGGCTGACCAAACTGTACAAATTGGCTTAATAATGTGATGGTGCAACAAGATGAGATTTCATGCCATTTGGGACGTTGCCCAGTTAAAGAAGGCCCCTTTTGTGTTTTCGTCAGGAAAATAAGGCAAAAAGGAAAGTTAACAGTGAAAAGTTAGCTATTGGAATAGACCCAAGCCCAGCTTCTAGAAGAAAAAGAAACAAACCCACTTAATATAAGGAAATGGAAATTTCCTTTCCATTAATGGAATATTAATGTAAAGGAAATACTATGTGGACATAATCAGCATCACTGTAACAAAGAGGAAAATCAGGTGAGAAAAACATATTATTTAGCAAAATCAGGTGAGATTTTGCTAAATAATAAGCATAGGATGTTATATTTGGACCATTATAATCAAGGAAAGGAAGGAATAGTAATAGCATTTAAAACCAAGCATGAAGATAAACTTCGTGTTCAGTTTTAAATGCTATTTAGGCAGTTTTTTCAAGTAGAGTTATGTGAGCAAACTTCAAAATGGGGGGGGGGGACAATGAAACTTCTTTGTGCCTATGGTCCCACAGATGGTTCTTCTAAGAAGCAGAAGAATTTTTTTTGAGTCATAGAACAGGCAGCTGACAGAGAAAATAGAAAAAGTGGTCCTTGTCGGAGAGCTAAACAGCAGAGTAGAAAATGAATCCCATCAGGCATGTAGGAATGTTTTGGGAAAATTTGAGAAAAGGCAAAGCTAATAATAATGTAAAGTATTTGCTGGACTTCTGCTCAGGACATGGCTAGTCATTACTCAGGACATGGCTTCACCATGTTCCAGCATAAAAATGTGCATAAATTCATGTGGAGAGAAGACCCAAGAAATAAGAAAAGCCTCATTGACTGTATCATTGATATCTTCATGCTGGTTCAGGATACAAAAGTGTACTAGGATTTGAAATTGGAGGTGACCATTACTTAGTGCTAAGCAGGATAAAAATGGATATTACATTGAAAAGAACAGTATGTAAAACCAAAGTTTTAAAAAGAATTAAAGTTGAGCAACTTTTACAGGTAAAGTGTAGACTCCACTATACAAACATTATTAAAAGAAAAATGAAAGAGTTTGAAAATAAGAACCAAACCTTGGAGAGTCTCATTGGCAAACGCTGAACAAGACATTGAGTGATTCTGCTAGGGAGGGAGGTATGTGATGAAATTGCCTGCAAGTATAACAAAATAAGAAGTTCTGGAAAAGAATAAAGCATACCAAAAGTTCCTAGCAAATAAGTTGGCAAATGAACCAAAAGAATACAAAGGAAAATGCAAGAAAGCTGCATGTAAAATAGCTAAACAGAAGTCATGGGAAGATTTGGCATATAAGAATATAATAAATAAAAACTATAATAAAAAATAAATGTCAGGAAGGTGGCAAAATGTTCTGGAGGCTATTGAAAAAGTTTGAAATGGAAGAAAGAGTACTGTAAAAGGAATGAAAGAATATAAAGGTGATATGAAAACTGAAGATAAAGATATCCTACATGTTTGGAGTAATTACTTTGAAAGACTGTTAAACGAAACAAGCGGTAACAGAACCATACTAGAAAATTTTCAAGAGGAATGCAAAGAGGAATACATATCAATAGTAGGAAAAAAGCCATCAAAAACTAGAAATGTGAAAAGCCAGCTGAAGTAGATGATATTTGATCAGAAATACTAAATATTCGACCTGTGGGATGTCGAGGAGAGATAGTACCTTAGTACCTCTCCACTTGGACGGTCACACATAATTGTGGTTCAGATGGATTGGTTCTCACTGGACACCCAACTCTCACTTATGGCTCCAAGAAGCTACTATAAACTGGTAGCGGCCACACCCTGGTAAACTGTGTCGACCCACAGGATAAACTAAGTGAGGGGGTAACCAGATATGGCGATCTCAAGCAGCGATTATATTCAGTGAATTGGCTGCAAATAGTGTCTGTACTCCATGTTAGGAATGGCTGAATTCAGGTCAAGGAGTGGTGGTTGACACTTGACAAAACTTAACCATTGAAACTGAATGAACTCTAACCAACCTAAAGATGCATGCTGGCTTGAATTGCCCAGTCAAACAAGGGTCCTGCCCACTATTAGGGAACCAAGATAGTGAAGGCAAAAAATATGCTATTGTAACAAAACATCACCTAGTAGACAGGAAAAACATAACAAGCATAGGAACATGGAATGTAAGACCTCTTCACCAGGAAGGAGCATTGGAAATACTACTGCATGAGTTAGACAACTACCAATGGGAAGTGATTGGACTCTGCAAAACCAGATGGGCTGGAAAAGGAGAATTCCACCATGGACAGTACAAAATCTTACCTTCAGGTAGGGAGGACAACAAACACCAAAAGGGAATAGCACTTATATTAAAACCAAAGGCTCAAAACTCTCTATTGTCTTACAATCCTATCTCACCTAGGATAGTTAAAGCAAGATTTAAAACATCAGTTGGATCACTGACTATTATTCAAGTATACTCACCAACTTCGTGATCATCAGAAGAAGACATTGAGAAGTTCTATATAGATTTGCAAAAAAGCAGTACAACAGACATCAAGTCAAGATCTCCTAATTGTAATGGGGGACTTAAACGCAAAAGTAGGCAAAGACTGGGATACCTGGCCAAGAGTAATTGGAAATTTCGGGGATGGAGAAAGCAATGAACGTGGTGAAAGACTGCTAAACTTCTGCTCAAATAATAGACTAACAGTAACCAACACTCTCTTTAAACAACCAAAACCCCCAAAGAAAATTTTTTGTTTGTGTGTCTGGTGATATCCAGACACACAAACCAAGAATATGATAGACTATATTATTGTAAACCAAAGATGGAAATCAAGTATCTAAATTGCAGATTCTTTTCTGCAGAATGTGGATCAGACCATAAGCTAGTATTAGAAAACCTAAGAATAAAGTTAAAATCTGAAAGCACTTTTAGAGTCAAAAGGAGACTGAATGTAAAAAAACTACAAGACAACAATATTCTAAGAAAATATCAACTAGAACTGGATAAAAACCTAAAGGAACTACCAAAACAGAATATAAACATCGAAGAAGGTTAGTGCAAATTAAAGGAAATGATATTAAAGTCAGCAGAAAATACAGTAGGTTATACAGAAAGAGAAAGTAAAAAGGATTGGATCTCGAATGAAGTTAAAAGATTAAGCGATCAAAGGAAAAACCACAGAACTATAACAGAAATGAATATAATAGATTAACCAGAGAAATTAGAAAACTAGTTAAAAGAGACAAGAATTCTGGTTAGAAGAAAAATGCAAATTGGCAGAGAAGCTATCAAAAGAAAATAATCTCCATGGATTATAAACAAATAAGCCAAATTAATAAGACACGGACAACAAAAATGATAATGATCAAAAACAAAGAGGGACAACTAATTGAAAATAAAACAAAAAGAATGGTCAAATGGGAAGAATACTTAAAAAAAAATCAAAAAAAATCAGCTAACGCCTTTTTATTCCAGGGAGTAGGCGAGGCCATTTATTCCTATCTAACTTTTGGAGACTGAGTAGGCAGTTATGGGCAGGAAGAATACTTTAGAGACTTATATAATAAAAACAGCTCCCAGGATATTACTATTCCAGCCACTGAAATAGAAGAGGAAACAGATATCTTTACTAAAGAAATAATAGCGCACAGCATAGAAAAACTTAAAACTAGGAAAGCACCTGGTATTGATGAAATACACAGAATTCTTAAAAGCAGGAAAGGAACCATTTTGGAACCATTAAAAATATTATTTGACATGATCTACAAAAATGAAGCAGTGCCTATTGATTGGACCAAATCAGTTATAACTCCTATATATATACAAAAAAGGAGATAAAACAGAATGCAATAATTACAGAGGTATTTAGCCTCCTCAGTATTCCAAGTAAGGTTTTTACGAAAGTACTCCAAAAACAAATTAAGCCATATATAGAACTAGCATTAGGAGAAGAACAAGCAGGTTTCAGACCAGGATGAAGCACAATTGATCATCTATTCATCTTAAGACAGCTAATAGAAAAGACACTAGAGTACAACCAAAGTTGCTACATAAATTTCATAGACTTTTGTCAGGCATTTGATTCACTCCGTAGAAGAGAACTATGGAAAACTGTGGAAGAATTTGGAATTCCCAACAAAACAATAAGAATAATAAAGAATCTGAGAAATATGAAAATGCAGTACGAGGACACCTTAACCAACTGGTTCCACACAGAGAGCGGAGTAAGACAGGGATGCAATCTTTCACCAGACTTGTTCAATCTTACACTGGAAGAAGCAACCAGTAAGGCCTTAAAAAATAAAGACTCCAGAATCAAACTATATGGGAAAAATGTAACAAATTTAAAATTTGCAGATGACATTGCATTACTTGCAAGGACAGAAGAAAATCTACAATGAATTTCTGATAAAATAAAGGAAGAATGTATAAAATTTGGATTAAATATGGACAAAAAATTTGCATAATCTTTGTTTATGCAAATTTCCTATTTGCATAAACAAAGATTATGCAAATAGAAAAAGAAGCATCAATCTGAAAATTGAAATTGATAGTAAGAATCTAGAGCACGTAGAAAACTTCACCTACCTTGGAGGAGTTATTGAGTACAGTGGTGAAATTACAAAAGATATAAACAGACAAACAGTCAAGCATCCCAAAGTTTTGGACGACTTAATAAAATGTGGAAGTCAAGAGACATCAAACAAGTAACAAAAGTAAGAATCTATGGAAGTGAATGCTGGAATCTCAAAAAGGCTGAAGAGAAAAAATTATTAACTGCTGAAATGGGCTGGCTAAGAAGATTACTCTAAGTGTTTCTGCTGGATAGACTAAGAAACGAAGACATAAGGAAATGAATAAAACAAGAAATAACAATAATAGACAAAATCCAAGAAAGAAGACTGCGATGGTTTGGCCATGTGACCAGAATGGGAACAGAAAGACTACCAGCTAAAGTCCTGAATACAACGATGGAAGGTAAAAGATCCAAAGTGCGGTCCAGAATTAGATGGATAGACAAAATAAAAGAGGACCTGAAAACCAAATCACAACAAGCGACACCAAACTGGACAAAATTGTTCGGACTCTCCAGGGACAGACAGAAGTGGGAAGAGTTCATTTAGCCTCATCACACACACACATGATGGAAGATAGAAGAAGATGATGATTAAATATGGAGGTGTAGAGAGGCTTACGTGTTCGTTGTACATGTTGATTAATTTTGATGGTATATATTAGAAGCACACACTAAGTAAATAATTATTTATTGACTTATTGTTGATATTTCATTGGTGTTATAACCAGCATCTTCAGAGCATGAAAAACAGTTTGTCACAATATGCGAGACTACAAGAATATGGTGAAAGAATGGGACTAGTTTGAAAAGACTGAAGTCCTAATTAGGCACCCTCTCTGTTAAAAAAACAGAGAGAGAAAGAGGGTACTGGTTATGTCTTAAGATGACTGTCTCCACAACATGTCTAGTTATGTCTTAAGATGACTGGGAGACAGTCATCTTAAGACATAATTAGTATCTACTTTCTTTCTCTCTGTTTTCTTTCTTTTATTTTTTTTAACATGGAGGGCATCTAATTAGGACTTTAGTCTTTGGTTGTTGCTATAATTGTTCAAACTAGTCCCACTGTTACACCATATCGTTATAGTCTCACATATTGTGACAAACTGTTTTTTGTACTCTGAAGATGCTGGTTATAACAGCAGCGAAATATCAGCAGTAAGTCAATAAATAATTATTTACTTATCAGTCTGCATTCTAATATATACTGTCAAAATTAATCAACACTAAATACAGAGCTATAAACGTTTTGCAGTGGCTGTACTTGCATAATTCAGAAGGCCTGGTTAGGAGGTCAAATTCCAGATGATTGGAGTGGAGCTCTCCTAGTTCCCCTAGCTCTCCTAGAGGAATTTCTCTACTAAGTTTTCCAGGTAAGATTTATGCAAGCATACTTGAAAATTTGGTGAAAGAAAAACTTGGAGAAGAACAGGCTGGGTTCAAGCCAAATAGAGATTGTTGTGATTAGATTTTCAGTTTATGACACATAGTTGAGAAATCATGGGAGTATGACAAGGATCTGTATTTAAATTTTGTAGATCTGGAAAAGGCTTATGACAGGGTGCCCAGGGAAAAGTTTTCTAAATGCTACAGTTATATGGGGTAAATGAATACTTAGTCTTTATTTGAGTTGTCAGCAGTTAGAATTGAAGGAAGTACAGGAAGATGGTTTAATGTTAAATCTGGTGTCAGACAAGGATGTACATTATCCCCTCTTTTATTCATTATCTATATGGATGACATTATGAAGGAAAGTGGTATTAAACCTGATATCAAAATTAGAGATGTTAATGTCAGCTCTTTGCTTTATGCAGGTGATGTTATACTTCTACATAAATCCACCAAGTCTGCAAGATTCCCTGACTAAATTGAATAACTATTGTAATAGATATGGTATGAAGGTCAGCAATAACAAGACAATGAAAATGGGCAGAAGCATTGAAAATATCAACTGCATTTTGAATGGAGAATATATAGAACAAGTAAAACATTTCAGCTACTTAGGCTGGATTTTAGTGAAGATGGTAAATTAAATATGGAAATAGACAACAGAATCAGCAAAGCTGGTATGGTAGGAAGTCAACTGAATGAATTTATATGGAATAAGAGAGAAATTAGTCTAAACACTAAATTAGCTATATACAATAGTGTTCAAACCAATTTTAACTTATGGATCTGAGAGCTAGGTTAGAAGTAAAACACTTGACCAAAGACTGCAAGATATGAGAGTTCTGAGAAAGATTAGGGACACGAACAGATGGTATCAATGGCAATATTATTAAAAACAATGATAGGAAAGAACTTGACATTGCTTTCCTAATGTAACCTTGAGGGTACATGGCAGAAATTTGATTATGAGCTTTATTGAAATAACAATAAAACCTGACAAGTTTCACAAATCAGACTTACATGATTAATTGATGAAAAAACTAGACAAAATAATTCCATGACACATTTTTTGCAAATTTCAACAGCCTAATATACATATCAGAATGAGGACACAGTTTGATTAAATAACATGCATCAAATTGAACAAAGTAAGTTATTGCTATCATGCTCTTGGGATAATCCATATCATATTCCAGATCCACTATTGTTAGATTCTTAATATAGACCAAACTCCGAGTAAATTAAATCTTGGTTTTTGTTACACTTAAGCTACAAAGCATTTCTGAGGCATCTTTACATTTTCTTATATAACAGTTATAATGAATGGATGTTATTGCTGTGTTTTGCCAAATTATTTGGTGGCTAGTGTTTATTGTGTGAAAGGCTAATCCTGATCAATGCCCTTTTCTTTTTTGACATCATCAGGGGTGCAAATATCTCCAGATTAACTTGTCTGGTTCATACAGCAAATGCCCAAAGGGCAATGAATTTTATATACTCCTGGTTTCATTATGGGCAGATGTGGAGATTTGAGTGGATGCAAGAACCTAGATATCTTGTACATCAGGATGGAAGCCACTTTAACATCATAATTATGAAATATTGCTGCAATCTTGTCTGTAATATTTTTTATGTAGACTAAGTTATTATTATTAAAAGAACACATAAGATCACAGTAATAACTTTTTATTAAAGGTACAGATATTTCATACTAAAACTAATAGTACATCTTCAGTGTCACACAAACAGTTATAGGAATGGAATACAAGTAACGAACATTCTGTGGATCACCTATTAAAATACAATTGTTGCCGCGTGCTAGGAAATGATAGAAATAATAATTAATAAATAGATAAATGCAGGCTAAGTAGACTAGACATAAATGTAGACTAAGTTGATTGTCTTTAAACATACTTTAAACATATGCTCTTCAGGAAGAGCATATGTTTAAAGTAATAACGAAGATCTTGATTTCTTTTCTTTTTTCTGTCATACTGAAGATGCTGCAGGCTCTGTCCCTGTAATGCTTTGATCATGTCCATCTTTTGTAATGGAAGTGGTGGTGTTGAAGGAGCACAGGGGAATCTCCCAGTTGTGGTTTTCTATATACTGAAAAAGATTCAACTGTTTGTTTTTTTTTTTTCTTTCGATACTTCAAGAAAATGTCAAGATATTGTAATTTTCTGTGATCCTCATGCTCTATAGTAATTGTAAGTTTTTTGAAAGTTTATTTTTCACTTGGTTAGACTATAATAAATTTAGTTTAATCCTTTATCCAAGTGTGAGCAAACAAAGTTTGCGCCTGAAAGTATCTTCAGGATTGGGGTAAGGTGGTACAACACTGGGCAACTCGTTGCAAAGGTGGAGCAAGCTAACATCACTCCTATCTCAGTATCTTCCACAATGCAAAACACATCTCCTTGCGGATATGTATAATGTTATGCATTAAGGGAAAGGCTACTACACAAACTAGTTTCGACCTTTATTGAGTCTCTTCAGTGGGAGCCAGGCCCAAGTGGAGACACCAGGCAGGCAGAAGCAAGGTCATCTCTACCTATAGGAGTTGCCAAACGGTGTTCCACTTTTTTATTAAACTACTCTGGATTTAGAGAAAGATGTTGAAAGTTTATTTTTCACTTGGTTAGACTATAATAAATTTAGTTTAATCCTTTATCCAAGTGTGAGCAAACAAAGTTTGCGCCTGAAAGTATCTTCAGGACTGGGGTAAGGTGGTACAACACCGGGCAACTTCCCTTAATGCATAACATTATACATATCCGCAAGGAGATGTGTTTTGCATTGTGGAAGATACTGAGATAGGAGTGATGTTAGCTTGCTCCACCTTTGCAACAAGTTGCCCGCTGTTGTACCACCTTACCCCAGTCCTGAAGATACTTTCAGGTGCAAACTTTGTTTGCTCACACTTGGATAAAGGATTAAACTAAATTTATTATAGTCTAACCAAGTGAAAAATAAACTTTCAACATCTTTCTCTAAATCCAGAGTAATTTAATAAAAAGGTGGCACACCATTTGGCAACTCCCATAGGTAGAGATGACCTTGCTAATGCTTCTGCCTGCTGCCTGATATCTCCACTTGGGCCTGGCTCCCACTGAAGAGACCTCAATAAAGGTCGAAACTAGTCTCTGGATAGTGGCCCTTCCTTTAATGCATAACATTATACATATCTGCAAGGAGATGTGTTTTGCCTTATGGGAGACTCTGAGATAGGAGTGATGTTAGCTTGCTCAATCTTTGCAACGAGTTGCCTGGTGTTGTGCCACCTTACCCCCAGTCCTGAAGATACTTTCAGGCGCAAACTTTGTTTGCTCACACTTGGATAAAGGATTAAACTAAATCTATTATAAAATTGTAAGTTTGGGTTTAAGCTGTTCAGGTAATCCTTAGATTGCACAAATTCTTCTGTTCTTCCCAACAAATAATGAAACCACTATGGTTTTTTTTTTTTTTTTTTGATATATTTCATTGGCTTTCTTTTCCAAGTTTTCTATAAATTATTATTATTAAGAGAAACCTCCAGGGAGTCAGAGACTCATCAAGGGAATTAGCTAGAACTAGTGATGGTAATGGTGTAAAAATGTAGTGGGACTGCACCATTTGTAATAATTAAGACTGTTATTTTGTTACATTATATTCTGTATTCTAATTTTTGTACTTCCACTACCCTGCTTTGTCTTTGTTTTCTCTTTACTTAATTATCGTGAACGGTCGGCTGCTTTAACTCCCGACTGCTGCCATTTATTTATTTATTTTATATCCTATTTCTCATGCTCTATGGTCTAAGAAATTTATTTGTTTAACAACTGCACCAGTTAGACTATATATTGAGTGTGAAATGATAAGATCTTAAACCAAAGACATAGCAGATATCGTTCGTATTCCCCGCTTATTTTATTCTTACCTTAAACTAGTTGTGTAGTGCATTGACAGAATCAGTCCAATGTATTGTTCACAAACCATTTAAGTAAAAAGGAATTATTTGCAGGATGATTCACATATATACACAATGTCATTACAATACTCTTGCTAGTCTCAATTCCTTCTAATTTAATCTCAGTTCTAAGCTAATTCACAATCTAGCATAATATTAACTGAGTATAAGGCATATCTTGTTGAAACCAAATTCAACAGTAATATACATTATCTTGATTCTTTAAAGATACTTGTGATATTAGGATTATAAAATATATACACATTTACACAACAATATTATTTAATTTGCCAAATATTCTTATGTAAATGTGTATATATTTTATAATACATTATCTCATTAACATACGGGGATGATCTGAAAAGTTCTCAGCCTCAACCATAGATGACAACACTATCAGTGAGATTTTTTTATTTTTTTTTCTAAGTTGGTACATCTGTCATAAGCATCAATGTGAAATTGCAAGTCATTCTATCAAGTAGTTTGTTTTATACAGCTGTCTGAAGCAAACGTATCCCTTGAAATGGATAAAATTGAGTATCATGCAGTTATAAAATTCTTTTATAACTGCATGAGAAAACCATGTAAAAGAAGGTTTAATGCCAAAAAAAAATTCATTCGAAGTTCATAAAAGTTTATGGCCACTCTTCTTCTTTTTCAACAATTAAGAAATGAGCTGCCAAGTTTAAATGTGACTGTACCAGCCTTGAATCAGATGATCCACGTGAAGGATGTCCAAAAAGTATAACAACACCAGAAATCATTGATCAAGTGCATGATATGGTATTGGATAACCGGTGATGAAAGTTTATTTTTCACTTGGTTAGAGTATAATAAATTTAGTTTAATCCTTTATCCAAGTGTGAGCAAACGAAGTTTGCGCCCGAAGTATCTTCAGGACTGGGGTAAGGTGGTACAACACCAGGGCAACTCGTTGCAAAGGTGGAGCAAGATACCAACACTCCTGTCTCAGTATCTCCTATAATGCAAAACACATCTGTGCCAAAGTTGGCACACCATTTGGCAACTCCTATAGGTAGAGATGACCTGCTAATGCTTCTGCCTGGTAGCTCAACTTGGGCCTGGCTCCCACTGAAGAGACCTCAATAAAGGTCGAAACTAGTCTGGGTAGTGGCCCTTCCCTTAATGCATAACATTAGGCATATCCGCAAGGAGATGTGTTTTGCATTATAGGAGATACTGAGACAGGAGTGTTGGTATCTTGCTCCACCTTTGCAACGAGTTGCTCTGGTGTTGTACCACCTTACCCCAGTCCTGAAGATACTTCAGGCACAAACTTCGTTTGCTCACACTTGGATAAAGGATTAAACTAAATTTATGATAACCGGTGAGTTCAAGTGTGTGAAATTGCTGAGACTATAGGCATTTCAAAAGAGCATGTAGGATATATTTTGCATTAAGAATTGCAAGATGGGTGCTGCACTTGCTCACAGCAGATCAAAAATGCACTCGCATGAAAATCTCTGAACAGTTCTTGGACCGTTTTAACAAGAATAAAACTGATTTTGTGAGTCGATTTATGGATGAGACTTGGATTCACCGTTACACACCAGAATCCAAATGGTGGACCGAAGCAGGTTGTTCAGTGCCAAACAAGACAAAGTCATTTCCATCAGCAGGAAAGGTCATGGCATTGGTGTTTTGGGATGCTAAAGGCATTTTGTTTATTAATTATCTTGAAAAGGGTAAAACAATAACTGTGGAATATTATTCTGATCTTTTAACCTGACTAGATGAATTTTTTCATCTAGTCGGGTTAAAAATACCTGGTTTGCAGAAGAAAAAAAATCATCTTTCATCAGGACAATGCACCTGCCCACAAAGGTGTTTTAACAATGGGAAAATTAAGGTATTTGCAGTATGAATTGTTGGAACATCCACCCTGTTCCCCAGATTTGGCTCCCTCTGACTTCTATCTCTTCCCAAAACTAAAACTCTCCCTCGCTGGTCAGCATTTTTCTTTGAATCAAGAGATGATTGCAGCTGTAGAGGGGTATTTTGCAGATCTTACTGAGAACCACTACAGGAATGGGATAATGGCACTGGATCTTTGCTGGAATAAATGTATTAGTCTTAAGGGAGATTATGTTGAAAAATAAAAAATACTTTTGAAATTATAAATTTGTTTTTTTCTTTGTTAGGCCGAGAACTTTTCAGACCACCCTCGTAGACACTTGACATTCTTATTCAGCACACAGTTGTTCATGTTAACCTTTTGTTCATACATAAGTCTTCCTCTTGTTGTTCCTTCTGCTTGCTTACTCATTCCTGTTTTCCTGCTAAATTTCTTCCTTATCAGAGTTGTTGACTATACCTTGCCTTATAGGACCCTTAACATGGCAGCGATATACAGCTTCTTCCTTTCAAGACGATCGACACAGTAGTTCTCACGTGGTGGCAATCCCAGGTAGAAGACTTAGAACCTATGACTAAGTGTGTGGAATCGGCTAGTATTAGATGTGTGGTGAATAAGAAAGAGAGATGATATCTCCCTCAATGAGGCCTTGGACTCTCTGGAGATTCTCGTATAATAATATTTTAATAGTATAATATAATAGTATAATAGTATTAGACCATCACAGACATTCACTTGAAGAATCAAGCTGATTTTACCATTTGTCATTGAAGTTAAACAGTGGAGGTCTTCCATTTGATCTTTCCCTCTTTTTTTTTTTCTGTGTCAGTTGTTTAATAATATTTAGTATTAATATTAGCATTAGTACGAAAAGTTGACGTTCATTTAAAAAATCTTGCAAATATGTATGAGATCATAATAAAAATTTGAACCTCGGCAAATAGGCCAAACTATGGAAGTAAGGTTCCTCTCCTGGAAACTTGGATTTTTTAACTCCATAACTAAGAATCAATTCTAGAATTTGCCCTGGTTTAGTCAATAAATATATATACTTGTTAGGGTTTAGGACCATGAGATGGTGTCAGCTGTCTGTTGCATTCTCTTTCTACCTATCCACCTGATGTTACTGAAATCATCATATGCATTGGGCAGAGGCATAATACTTAAGGGGCATTATAATGACTGTGGCTCACCAATCTTCCAAAAAGTTAATGGAGCTTTGTCTGCCTGCCCTCTTTGGGAATAAAATGGTTTTTGAAAATAGGCAAGCAAAAAGCATACAGTAATTGCATTTTTATTAATAAACCAGTTAAACAATTTTATATTTTAGATAGCAGCCACATCCTCCAAAAGGTTGGAAATGTGTAGTACATGAAGTGCTGTAGGGTAGACCAGAATAGATTAATTGGGAATGCTGTTCTGGAGTCTAAATGTGTTTTCAAGTATTTCATATTTTGATGTTTAGACTTATATCTTGATTGTTATACTCAAGGCAATTTTAGGAATGAGATGACATTGTAGATGATATAACTAAATAATTTAATTATTTCTTATATTGTGCTATCTTGTGTGTTTGATTGGGCTTTCTTGGCAATTGGACTGATGGTCCAAGATAAGTGTTTTACAGACTTAAGACAGTTTAATGCATCCGAAGTTATTCATATTAAGATTGTTTTTAGGGCTTAGCAGATTCGAGGAATGGTCTTTCATACTTTGCTTGCATGATTAGCCGAGAAGTTAGCGTACCCACTCTCAACCAACAGGCTGCAGGTTTGAATCCCGCCATGGGCATGGATGTTTGTGATTGTCGAGATGAATGTCATTGCCTGTTGGGTGTGAGACCCCCCCCCCCACATGTTGGAGGCCTGAAGTGGCTTGAAAAAGTTCCATGTTTGGTCTCATGAGTTGGGTTCCAAACTATACAAAATAAATAAATAAAATAAAATTGATAAAAATAGTGGGGGGTTATATTCCTAGCCTGCCCACAGTACAAAAATGTACAATGGGCAGACTAGGAATAGATTTACAAATAACTTTTCATGGTGGGAGCAACATAAACTTGTATTTGTGTTAAGAGAAAACAACAACAAAAAGAAAACCCAGCTTTTTCTAGATTATATACCAACCAGATGAATCTTTGATGTTTTTTGTCTACAGAAAACCTACACATTCAAGCAGATCCATCCATCAAAAGTTACACCACCCCTAACAGTATGACATCATAAAAGCTTTGGTTAACAGACCAAAATTTATTTGATCTGATGATAATGCCCTCACTACTGAACCTAATCAGATGCACAGTACTTTCTTAGCCATTGATTGCAGTTTCTGTCAGATTAAAGAACTCTGTATTGTTAATTTGATACTCTTAAATTATCTACACATAAACACAAGAAGTAATATTTATTAAATATACTGCCAAATATTTCAGTTTGAAACTAAGAAACTATGATCAGTGTCCGGAACAACATTTTTTACAAGGTAGAATGCAAACAAGTGAATTGTTCAAAATAGTACAAGCTGCATGATGCTAAATCGCTAATAGCATTTTTCATTGAAGAAAAGGTTGATCATAAAAGTGATAAAATAATTATATAATTTATATTATCATCCAAAAAAAAATAATTTATAATATCATACTAAACAGTATGATATAATTTTTTTTTTTTTTTTTTTTGGATGATAGGCAGACAGTGCTCTTAGGTATAGTGAGAGTTGAGTATATTTGCATCTAGTTTTTCCTCTCCCAAATGCATCATGACCAAAATTAACACAGTATCCTATTCCACTGAAGATATTACTCTTCACCTGTTCTGCTATTAGCCCTACAAATCCTTAGTCTGTCAGTAATAGAACCCAATTCTCATATCTGAGATGATGTGATACAATAATATCCCTAAATTCTTGATGATGGCCAGAAGACAGTTTGTCTAATAACTCTATATTTTCTGCAGATATTAAAATCATTTCTGTTCCACAGAACTGGAATCCATCATTTCTCCATGTTCTGTTAATTCTGTAATAACATGAGCTAATCATCATGTATTCATTCTGTATCCACAGATCTTCAAACATGTTTCTCTTTTATTTCATTCCATTTATCTTCATTCTGTGAAGCAGTTTGGCTCATTACATGTTCTCAAGGAAAACAGCATCTATCCCAGCCATTTGAAAAGAATAATAGGTGTTGCCACATCTTGTAGATGTAATTTGTGTGTTTGTAAAGACATCAATAAGAGAAGAAAAAGCTAATTGGACACCATTTGAGGCATGGGGGACTGATTACAGAAATAATGGAAGGGACTGTAGAAGGAAACGAGGGCCACAAGGTAGACCAAGAATTTCATATATAAATAACATAATGATGCTAACTGGTACTAAGAGTTATGAAGAGATAAAAAGGAAGTCACAAGACAGGATGTTGTGATGTGCTGCTATATTTACCAATTTTCAGATTGATACACCAAAGAAGAAAGAAAATTTATGAATAATATTGTAGGAATTACTGGCTAACTTGCATTTAGTTGAGATGAGATATAAAGGTTCCTACTGGAATTTTATGCTAGTTTGTTATTGTGAGTGATTCACTATTGTGGTATTTGCTGTAGTGAGAATTATTTATAATCATATTAAATGTTGTTTATTTATAATCATATTAAATGTTGCTCTTGTGAAATAAACAAACAGCACCTTGTATTCCTTGTTATTATTAAAGTAAGCATAATCTTTGGTAGTTATGCAAGTTTGTAATGCATTACATTCAAATGTATTTTTTGTAATTTAGATGCTTTTCAAGAACCATGGGGAACATTGATGCATTCAAGAGAGCAGTATTGCTTACAGTACGAATCCACCTATTTTCTTCAGTTAGGAAGAGCTATGGACTATTTATTCAGTTTTGCTGTTTCAATAGCAGCACAAGAAGCACTCAAATACACTATTCTGTCAGGTAATTAACAATACTTCAATTAATTTTTTCATTTCTCCATGACCATATGTCTCTTTGGTCTGAATACTAAAATTAACAGAAAGAATTCTAAACCAAAAAAATATTCATATTCAAGTAACAATACTGTATAAAACCAAAATGAAAGTGAATTTCTAACTGGTAGTTTTTTCCTTTGATCGTTGTTGGAAGTTTTTCCACTTGGTTATACTATAAATTAAAGATGCCAAGATATTATATTCTTGGTTTAATCCTTTATCCAAGTGTAAGCAAACAAAGTTTGCACCTGAAGTATTTTCAGGACAGGGCAACTCATATATAGAATGTCTTCACATCATTTAGTATCCAATAATGCAAAGCACGCATCTTTATGGACGTGTATAATGCTATGCATTATGAGAAGGATCACTGCCCAGACTAGTTTCGACCTTTATTGAGGTCGCATCAGTGGGAGCCAGACCCAGAGGTGATACCAAGGTTGAAATAATGCAGAAATCATATTTCCATATACAAGTAGCCAAAAGGTGTCACACCTTATTATTAAAATACTCTGGATTAAACCAAGAATATAATTTCTTGGCATCCAAAACAGTAGCACTTTGTGGCTGTGATTGGTTATTGTGTCAACCAATCCAATTAAATGTTGTCATTTGTCATGAGTTGCTGTTTTTGTTTTCTGAGTTTCATCTGTTTTGTGTGCATGAAGTGTGAACTGATGTGGTAGACAAGTTTTTATATATAATTTTTGATGAATTTATAACTTTTTTTTGCCCATATTTACAATGGGAAATAGTATTGTAGTAGAAGGAGGTAAGCATCGTTCTCCTCTTTAAAATTTTACACCTTTGAGTAATTCAAATATACCAATCAAATATAGCATTCTCCTTCATTATTGTTTTCTAATATATACTTAAAACAAACACATTGTTCCCCACTCTTTGCAGATTTGGTTACAATTAATTGATAAAGTATTCAAAGTTATCCTACAATTAATTGCATTAGACCAATTAAGATGAGCACTGATGTGCTATACACTCTTAAAACTTTCATCCATCAATAAAAATGCAGTCATACTTTCAAACTGATGTGAATTTTGTAGTGTGAGTTGCATAAGCAACAACAGCACACCCAATTGAAATGGGCATGCGGCACCATTGGTCATGATGTAGCCATTTCCCTTATCCATTTCATCTAAAAAAGTGAATAATTTCTAAGACAAGATCTACCCTTCTTGCCTGTGCTTTGTAATGCTAGACTATTCAATTTAAGTCTGAGCATATGCAAAGTTCCAAAGGAACAAAAAGAGAAAAAGAGAGCCCAATTACATAAAGGAGATTTCTGAATGATGTAACAAATTGTAGGCCAGTTAGTGTCTCACGACTGCCAGACTTGTGTTTTATTATGCAGTATAGATGGCTTAGTTAGGGGCATTTCTCTTGCACTTTGCCATAAACACATGGGATGATATCTCATACATTCCTGTGGCTCTATTCACATTGAAATTTCTTAATATCTCTAGTTCATCTACTTCTATTCTCATATTGATCCTTCTTACATCAGTCACTGCATTGTCTCCACCTGGATGATTCACAGAGTGATCACACAGCTGTTCTGTTCAACTATTTCTTCTGTTTCACCTCCCTCCCATCAATGTTCATTAAAGTTATCCTTCCATAATCATTCTTCCTTTTAGTCACTGCATAGGAAAAGAATTCTTTTGTTTTTCCTTAGGTCCACTGTTCATGGTCTGATTTTCCTTCCTCACCATGCCAACCATTTTTGACTGTACTTTGTAATGCTTAGGCATTTGTTGATCACCTTTCTCTTTATTTCTTCCAAAACATTTTTTTTTTGCTATTGGAAATCCTGTTTAATGATGCTACTCTTCGATTTAACACTGACCTTATTTATCCTCCTGATAAATAAGGCAACTTAAATAGAAATTGGAGGGAAGGATGTTAGCAGTGCATGATTGTAATTCTGCTTTCAATAAATAGTCCTTATCTAATTCCTTACCTTGGTAACTATTTTCTTATCCCTTAACTGTATTGAAATAGTTAAGAGTATGCAATCTAATACTACTTTCTTTAAATACTCTATTTTCTTATGTAGTATTAACATTCTATCTCAGCAGTTTCTTATGCTGTGGCACTGCTTCAAGTTGCCTCTTGAGCCTGTCATAATCACTAGCTTCGTCATTCCACATATGACCTTTCTTCATTGAAAATATGACATGCTTAGCCACTTCCCACATTAAGACTGCATGATCACTCTTCCCAATTGGAGGCAAAGATGTTATAATGGTTATGGACAAATTCTCTGATGCTGTAACCAGGTCCAGTACTCTCAAATCCTGAGTACCTTCCATCACATGCTGTTTAGATAATGTCCTTTCTTTCTTTAACTCTTTTCACATAGTTGAAGTACTCCATAATGGCTGATTTTCTTCTGCTTGTTGAACTAATTTCCTGATGTATATTGTCAATAGCCATTTAGCAGAAAACCAGCTATGTATATCCTGTTGGCTTTTATATCTCATACTAAATAGCATCAAATGCATTACTTCCCTCAACTTGACCTTCCTGCTGGAACTTTTTTGATAGTTGCAGTTCTGGTGTTACTTTAGCAATACCTCTACCCTGGTCCCATTTTCTCTGTTCTTCTCTGAAAACACAGATGAATGTATCAGCATGTGTGAGCTGACTCACCTGCACACATGCAACAGTATTCTCAGTTAACCAAGACTTACAAATGCCTGTAATTATTGGCCATTTCATGCTAATTAATTCCAGAAATTCCTCACTGTTATTTCAGACACCTCTGGCATTAGTAACAAGCATTGCGATATTTCAGTGAACCCAAAAGTGTCCTTAAATCTTTTTAACATTTTAAAAATATTTTTAATTTTTTTCTTATTCAGATTTGAGAAACTGCAGTTTACATTCTGTGAACTTGAACTTTCTCATTATCTCACTCATCTTGAAGGAGCCTGCATGCATGTTCACCTGGATTCTGCCTAATAGCTTTAGTTTTTGCATATTGAAAAAAACTTTCTCCAGACTCCTAACTCCAAATTCATTTAAGTGCAATCCATCAGGCATATACAGTAGATGTGCACTATAATGAGTTCAATAGGCTAATGCTGTTTTAAGCTCATCATTGCAAACAGTGAAAGTTCAAAACATTTAGTAGATAGTTGATTTTCTAAGCAAATCAAGTCACAATTCATGTCCAATGTTTTTTTTTTTTTTTGCTGAATACATAAATATATTTTTACCATAATCTACTCAGCACAACAGCAACATGTATTATCTGCATTGGCATGACATTTCATGTTAAAGGAGGTAACTGTGTTTTTGAGTGGGAGTAGCTTGATGCAGTGTTTATGCTAATTAGCTCAATATTCAGCTGCTAGGAGTAATTCTATAGAAAGTATTCCATACATTTATACATTTTGAATTAAAACTAGAAAATAAAGGAGGAAACTAGAGTATTTTTTTTCGTCATATGCAGTAGAAATTACAGTCCCCTCTCCATCTTATACAGTAATTTCATAGAATTAAATTTCTCACTTGTATCCTCATGTACAGGATACTATGAGAGTACCGTACAAAAGTTCACATTATTATTAACTTCCTGTTGACAATTTTCCTCTAACTTAACTGTCAAGACTTGTTATTATGTTAAGATAATATCATCATCATCAAATTCCTGCCATGTACCCACCCTCAAGGGGTGTACAGGATATGATAGTATTACATGAAAAATTTACATCATTACTAACTTCCTATCTACAATTTTCTTCCAAATCAGTGTGTTACTTGTCAGGACTCCAACATTATCAGATCTTATATTTCTATCAACTAAGGCACTTTGTATCGTATCAATCCACCTATATCTTGGTCTTCCTCTGGGTCTTTTTCCTGCCAACCTGTCAGAGAACACTTGTTTTGCTAATCTTTCCTTGTCCATTCTGTTTAAGTGACCATACCACCTGAGATTAGCTCTGCTAACGTATTCCTGGATGCTGACGATGTCGAGTTCTTTCCTAATATCCTCATTTTTAATATGATATTACCATTGATGCCATCTGTTCACGCCTCTAATCTATCTCAGGACTCTCATATCTGCGGTCTCTAGTCTTTGGTCAAGTGTTTTACTTCTGACTCAGCCCTCAGATCCATAAGTTAAGACTGGTTTGAACACTGCCTTGTATACAGCTAATTTAGTGATCTGACTAATTTCTCTGTTATTCCATATGAATTTATTCAATTGACTTCCTACCATACCAGCTTTGTTGATTCTGTTGTCTATTTCCATATTTAATTTACCATCTTCAGTAAAAATCGTGCCTCCATTTGCAATGTAGTTGATATTTTCAATGTTTCTGCCTATTTTCATTGTCTTTTCTTCTTATTGCTGATTTTCGTACCAAATTTATTACAGTAGTTATTCAATTTAGGCAGGGAATCTTGCAGATTTGTAGCGGATTTATTTAGAAGTATAACATCATCCGCATAAAGCAAAGAGCTGACATTAACATCTCCAATTTTGATATCAGGTTTAATGCTGCTTTTCTTCATAATGTGATTCATATAGATAATGAATAACAGAGGGGATAATGTACATCCTTGTCTCACAGCAGATTTAACATTAAACCATCTTCCTTTACTTCCTTTAATTCTAATTGTTGGCTTACAACTCAAATAAAGACTAATTATTGCTTGATATAATGCCCCATTGATGCTATATAACTGTAGCATATTGAATAACTTCACTTTTTGCACCTTGTCATATGCCTTTTCCAGATCGACAAAACTTAAATACAGATCTTTGTTATATTCCCATGCTTTCTCAACTATTTGTTGTAAAGTGAAGATCTGATCCTCACAGCCTCTATTTGGCCTGAATCCAGCTTGTTCTTCACCAAGCTTTTCTTCCACAATTCTTCTCAACCGTTTCTCAAGTATACTTCCATAGATCTTGCCAGGGACACTCTGTAGGGAAATATCCTCTGTAATTCACACGTTCAGTTTTATTTCTCTTTTTATATATGGGTACTATTAGAGCTCTACTCCAATCATCGGGAATTCGTCCTTCTGTCCAGGCTTTCTGAACTATGCAGTGCATCCACTGTAAGACTTTTATACCACCATACTTCAGCATTTCTGGTCGAATATCATCTACTCCTGCTGCCTTTCCACATTTCAAGCCGTTGATGGCTTTTTCTACTTCAAGTATGGATATGTATTCCTGACTGTATGCCTGATGAGTGTTTTTTACCACTATGCTATCACTGCTTGTTTCATTTAGCAATTTTTCGAAGTAATTACTCCATACTTTAAGGATATCTTTTTCTCCTGTTTTCATGTCACCTTTATCATCTCTGACTCCTTTTACAGCACTCTTTCCTCCATTTCTAAGCTTCTTCAACAACCTCCAGAATATCTTACCACCTTCTTGATATATATTTTCTATGTTCTTGCCAAAGTCCTCCCATGACTTTTATTTAGCTAGGTTTACACAGTGTTTAGCCTTTGTTACATTTGTCTCTGTATTCTCTAAGAGCACAAGCTGACTTATTTGCCAGAAATTTTTGAATATCCTTTATTCTTTTCCTTCACTGCCTCTTTAACTTCCTTTGTCCACCATGGAGTTCTAATTTTTCTATCCTTGCAGAAACCTCACCACATGCCTCTCTAGCTGAATCAATCAGAGTTTTCTTCAAGAATCTCCAAGGTTTGGTTCCTGTTCTCAAACTTTTTCATTTTTTCTTCATTAATCTTTGTATTTTAGTCTACAGTTCACACCAGAGAGCTGCTCAACTTTTATTCGCTTTAAAACTTTCTTACATGTTTGTAAAGATTTTTGTCACGAAGACTTGCGAATTCTCCTTAAACTGTGTACTGGTGGCCAGGAGGTGCGGCAGTCGTGACAACGAAGCAGACGGCGCTTAGGACTTCATTAGCAAAGTTTCCGCCGAGTGGTATCCATTTCTGTTTTTTTAGAATGTGCCCGAAGTGAGAGAACAAGTACAACATTAGTGTTTGAAAGCAAATATAATTTTCTAGTTAGATCATATACTACAGTATAATAGGTCATCGGCATTGCAAAAAAGAACTATGAGTTATTTCAGTGAGCATTCATTCTGCGTAATGATCAAGACTTTCACCAGGTTTACCATTCATCACGAGTCCGAGTTTTACTGGCGCAGTCGATAGGACCTACAAAGTGAGAGCAATTCGTTATGTAAATGCATGCTGCCATGTTTTACAGTTCTATTTTGATTATTTGGGCGAAAGTCTGTTTTAATACAAAACAAAAAAAATGCCGTTCGGAGTTTGTTCCATCCTGGAACAGTAGTAGTTTTGATTTCTCGCCAGAGAAAGAATACATCAGTATTCAAATTTTGTTCCATCCTGGAACAGTAGTACAATAGTTTGGATAAAAGAAAAACACGGCAGTGTTCAAGCTATATTTTCATCCCAGATAAATCAGAATAGTTGTTTTTTTTTTTTTTTTTCATTTTAAATTTATTTTGTTCTGTTTTGCATTTACCAATTTGTCCTGTTTTGCATGTTTGTTCCATCTTGGAACAGTCAGTACTTGTGATTTCTTGCCAGAGAAAGAACACGACAGTGTTATAGTTCATTTTTGCATACTGTTTTGATAGTTCTGTTTCGAGATTTAAGTTATTATATAGTAGCAGTGTAAAATCGAAACTATTTCTTTTTTGTTTGGTTTTGTTTTTATATATCCACATATATATATATGTATATATTTGTGTATTTGAAAGTGTAGTAAATTGTGTAGTTGAAGTTTGTTTTTTTTTTATCTGATAATATTGTAAGATTTATCTATGTTTACAAATGATATGTTGAATTTAGTTATGAGTCCCATAATCGCCAAATATATACATCTCTTTCTGGGCATTAAAAAAAAAAAAAAAAAAAAAAAATTGCAATTGATTCCTTTTTAAGGGTGATTTTTTTTTATCACTAAAGAGAGTTATTGTTAAGCACCATGGCTTATTTAACCAAAGGTAGAAAGGAAGATTTACGTAAATTGGCTGAAGAATTGGGAGAGAAGCCAACTGTTGAAATGAAAGTGATAGATCTTAAAATGATTATTACGGGAAGTAAATTTTATGAAGAAGAATTTGTTAAAGGGATGTTGGAGACGATTATTAGTACCAGACTCGAGGAAGAACTGATGAAGAAAGAAGAATTAGAAGCTCAACGGCGGAAGGAAGAACTAGAAGCCCAATGCCGGAAAAGATGAATTGGAAGCCCAACAGAAAAGAGAACAAATGGAGTTCGAGTTGAAGAAACCGGAAATTGAAGCGCGTGTTCAACCAACCTCAACTCCAGTATCCAGTGACAATAAACCATATTGTCTTGAACTAATTAAGCTAATGCCTAGGTTTAGATTACAAGAGGATGACATTGTGATATACCTATCCCTGTTTGAAAGACAAGCTAAGAGAACCAAAATAGATGTTAAAGACTGGATATCATGTCTCTTGACTTTGTTACCATTTGAGATTGTCCAATTAATTGGTAGAGAGTCAGAAGAAAATTGCGAAGATTATGAATATATTAAAACAATTCTACTAAAGAGATTTAGACTGAATCCTGAAAGTTTCAGAAAAAGTTTGTGATGCACCAAAAGGTTGCTGAAAAATCTTGGAGGGATTTCTGTTATGAAATAACTAATTATTTCGAAGAGTGGATTGGTGGCCTTGATATCAAGGATTTCGAAGGGTTAAAAGATCTAATTATTACGGATCAACTGAAGAAGAAAGTACCACATGAAGTGAGAGAACATCTCTTAGATGACTGGGCAAAATTCGTTTCTCCAACCAAGTTAGCTGACAGATTGGACGAATATGACAGCGTTCGTTGTACATCAAGGAAGCCCATTGGAGCTATTCCGAAGGACAAGGTTACTGAAAAGTTTAGACCTTATACTCCACTTGCTGAGCGAACATTCAAGAATAAGTTATTGTCCACCGAGATGGTACCAGCCGCGGCGAATTGATGATTCATACAAGCCTCACTACAAACCAACTTGTTTTACTTGTAGAAAAGAAGGTCATATCGCCAAGTTTTGTATGAAAAATAGTCAGCCAAAAGGTACTCCTGCTACAGCACACAGTAACCTAGTTCAAACGTCTACCACTGGGGATGACAATAAATCAGGTGTGTTGACTGCCAAAATTTCCATTCCAGTATCCAAATCAGTGGACATTGGTCGAAACGTAGATGATTTGAAGGTCGTCAAAATCAAATGCGGAAGTAGGGTTTTAAATGGAATAATAGATACGGGAGCGCAAATATCGGTAGCGCGAAGATTTAGTGGCAGATACGCACCATGATGGAGAAGTAAGATAGAAATATCTTCTGCTTTTGGAGAAAATGAAATAACACCCTTGAGAATTTTTGAAATGAAAATTGATGATAATTTACATGGTAATGTTCCAGTGACATGTACCGTCTCAAGAAGACTGGTTACCGATCTGCTACTGAGCTCCTCTGCCTATGAAATACTGGTCGAAAGCGTCGAGCTACATGAGAGTAGTCATCAGTGGGAGACACCAGTTCTGAAATCAAAAGATTTAAGTGATAAACGGTTAGAAGATGATGAAGACGAAGACATGCCTTCGAAAATAACCAGTACAGCATTGGCAGTCAGTATGATAGTCCCTCCACCAGGTGCAGAAAATGAGTGTATACCAGAAAAAACAAAATTCGAATTCGGCAAACTTCAAGAGGGTGATGAGACGCTTCGAAGGTGTTTTGAATGGGCAAAAAGGCAGAAAAATTCCTATGCGTTTGACAATGGGGTTCTGCTTCATAACAAACATATTTGTGGCGAGAATATTAGACAAGTAGTGCTACCGCGCGTGAAATGAGAAAATGTCTTAAAGATGGCACATGAAATCCCTCTTGCTGGCCATCTCAGCGAAAAGAAAACCCGTCAGTGAATCAAGTACTCATTCTTTTGGCCTACCATTAAACAAGATGTGAAAAAATATTGCAAAAGCTGCAAGGAATGTCAAATGAGAAGGACTGCTACATATAGAGATAGAATCCCCATACAACCTATCATCAGACCAGAAACTCCATTTGCAGTATGGAGCGTGGATTGTATCGGACCGTTAGAACCTCCATCGGGAAGAGGACATCGATTCATAATATGTGCCGTTGATTTATGCACTAGATGGGCCGAAGCCATACCTGTCAAGGAAATAAGTGCTAAAACTACATGTAACGTTCTAATGAGGATTTTTACTCAGACGGGATTTCCTAAAATGGTCTGTACTGACCAAGGTACGAATTTTACATCTAAACTCACTCAAGCTTTTGAAGATCTGCTAGGCATAGCTCCATGTTTTTCCACTCCAGGACATCCTGAGAGTATGGGCACTGTTGAATGTTGGAACAGAACTTTAAAAGAGATGATGAATAAGAATATACAGGAACATGGAAGAAACTGGGATTTACATCTTCCCTATCTTCTATTCACATACCGAGAAGTACCACATAGCACTACTGGGTTATCGCCTTTCCAGTTGGTATATGGAAGATTACCTCCAGGCCCCTTATCTTTGTTAAAGGAAATTTGGACTGGTGGACGAGTCATCCCAACCGCTGCCTCTTGCTCGGTTGAAAATTATTTACAAGAGCATCTTGAAAATCTAAGAAAAGCTCATGAAATTGCATCCGAGAATGCCAAAGGGTCTCAAGAACAATACTCCTCCAGATATAATCTTCGTTCCAAAGAAAAATCCTTCATTGTTGGTGAAAAGGTTTTTTAGTATTGTTACCTTCATCCTCTCATAAGCTTCTAAATACTTGGACAGGACCTGCTACAGTCGTCCAACTTACTAGACCACATTCTGCGAAGGTTGAGATGAAGGATGGAAGTATCAGGGAGCTCCACATAAATAAGCTTCGACCATATATTCAAAGAATTAATCATGTCGGTCTAGTTTTCGAGTTAGATGAAGATTTTGGAACACTCCACTATGCACCCGCTGACAAGATGAATAAATCAGTCGAAGATATTAGGAAACACCTTGAGGATATGAAAGCTCTCTTGACGGGAGAACAAAAACAAGAACTTTTTGACATCCTCCGGAAATATGCAGATGTTTTTAGTTCCAAACCTGGTCATGCCAAAGTTGACGGACACTCCATCAAAGTTACAGAGAACTGTTCCCCTAAGCGACTCAAACCCTATAGGGTGCCAATCACTCCACAAAAGGAAGTAGATCGACAAGTCAAAGAACTGTTAGATATGGGTCTCATTGAGCCAAGTGTCAGTGAATGGGCTCATCCCGTAGTTTGTGTGGCTAAGAAAAATGGAAGTGTCAGACTATGCATTGACTTTAGATTGCTAAATAGTTTTACTATTCCAGATGCTTATCCAATGAAAATAGCTAGAGATTTATTATTTGAGGTAGGACAAGCAAGATTTATCACTGTAGTTGACCTCACCAAGGGATATTGGCAAATCCCTATGGAAAAGGAAGCAAAGCCCTTCACTGCATTCGTGACACATTCTGGTCACTATCAATGGAACGTCTTACCGTTTGGAATGAAGAACGCTGGAAGCACATTCCAGAGATCATTGGATAAAGCACTAGCTCCTCATAAGGCATACTGCCGATCTTATATCGACGATTTGGCTATATTTTCTAAAACATGATCTGAACATCTCACCCATATAGATGAAGTCTTCAAAACATTAAGAGAGGTGGGTTTAACAGTAAACCTAGAAAAATGCGAATTCGGGAAAAATCAAGTGAAGTTCCTAGGTCATTTGATTGGATCCGGTCAACATTCCCCAGACCCAGAGAAGGTCGAGGTTATAAAAGGTTTAGCGACACCAGCGAGCATCATTCTGCGTAATGATCAAGACTTTCACCAGCTTTATCATTCATCACGAGTCTGAGTTTTACTATGTTCTTTTCAATATGAAATTCAATTTATCCTGCTCAAGACTAAATGGTGATCACCTCTAATTTCAAATCCTCTGTTCACTCTAGTGTCCTGCATCTGGGAGAAAACATCACTATCAAATAAAACATAGTCAATGAGACTTTTCTTATTACTTGCCTCTTCTCTCCATGTGAATTTATGCACATTTTTATGTTGGAACATGGTGTTAGTTCCATGTCCCGAGCAGAAATCCAACAGATATTTGCCATTATTATTAGCTTTGCTCTTTTCTCCAAATTTTCCCAAAATATTTTTGTATATCTGACATTCATTTTCTACTCTGCTATTTAGATCCCCAACAAGGACCAACTTTTCCTTTTTCATTTGTGTCAGTTACTTTTTCTAAAGCATCAAAAAATTCCTCCACTTCTACCTTAGTAGAACCTTCTGTGGGACCATAGGCACAGATAAGTCTCAGTGTCTAATTCCCCATTCTCATATTTGCCCACATCACTCTACTTGTGACTGCCTGCCATTCAAGAAGATTAGCCTCGTATTTTGTGTTGAATACTATGGCTACTCCTTTTTTTCCTTGATTGTCATTGCATGAATATAACATTTTTTATTTATTGCTCAGAAAGATCTCGCCAGTTTTTGTCTTTTTTGTTTCAGTCACTCCTATTATGCTGATCTGGTACTTATCTAATTCCTCAGCTAGCTCCATTTCTTTGCCATTCAGGCTTCTTATGTCGATAGTACCGATCTTTAACTCTGGTGATGTTGATTTGGCGTGTGCTTTCAGATTTGTTCCAGTTGTGACTTTTCGCTGTTCAACCTGGTTCCCTGGCGAAAACAATGGGGGCCTTGTTTAACTGGGCGACGCCCAGCTGGCATGAAATTTTGTCATGTTGTACCATTATTTTCTATATTGGTTTAAGCCAATAAGAATACAATTTGGTCGGCTAAATCCCACATTGCCAGCCCATCCTATTTCGTTCGGTATCTAGGTAGATACCCAACAGGGTGCACCACGAAAAGGTGAGGATTGGACATTAGGTCAGAAGCCCTGGTCGGTTCTCCACATTCCTTTAAAGGCTATGTGGATGTCTCCTCTCAGTTATACAGCTTTGACCCTTAACCCCCCCAATATATACATATATATCATCAAGTTTTAGACCATATTATTAATATACAAAATAAGACAAAAACGGCAGCTCCAAGATTGAACTTCACACACTTCTTGTCATTTCTCTCTCTCTCTCTATCAGGATGCTTTCTTTCTCTATGTAGCTCAATAGTAAATTAGTTGACAATCTTCATACTAAGCTATTATCATTTCCGCTTCCTTCATTTCATTAACAGTTGTCACATAATATTCCATCAGATGTTTTTACAAAATATAAAAAAAAAATGATTGTATGTACATCTTCTCTATCCACTGCAGTTGTTGCCCTTCACCTAAGGTAATACAAGAAGACAAAATTAAAATAGAATAACTATTTATATTAAAAAAACGATTTTTTTAATGATTATAAGAAATAATCACTATAAGAAAATGCGGTTTTCATGAATATGCTGTCAACCTCTTTGATTTTTTAGTGATTAGAATTTTCAAATATCCTGTAGTTTAATCTTGGCAATTGAACAGCAAGAAGTTTGTGTTAGTATCTCGAAAATCATGTTTGACATTAACATTTGGAAAAGTATGAAGTATTTTTCAGAACAGTTCGAATAAGAAACATTTTGAGTTAATACATACTTTTAAATGTTTTATTAATGAGAACTAAATGATTACCAGAAAAGTGCATTTTGTACAAATTAAAATAAGCATATTTGAAGCAAATGCATAAATATACTCTGAAATATTGAAACATTTTATCTCCATAAGAAAGGAATATTGGATTTTTTTTCATCTTTTTTATAGGGCTGATCACGGCTATAACATGGCCAGCTACACTGATTACAGTAGCAGGAGTTATTGATAATCCATGGGGTGTGTGTATACGCCGTTCTGCTGAAGTTGGAAAACATCTTGCAGATGTTCTCATTTCCAGACAGCAAGTAAGTATTTAGCCATGTTAATTCTACAAAAGAGTATTAAAATAGTAATTTAGAAAGAATTTGTATCAGATTATACATCTATGAAGTGATTATTATGAGATATTTAAGAATTAAATGTTTACATGATCTTGTTATTATTTGGGGGAACACTAAGGTTTGCTTTGGAACTGTGTTGTCACTGTATTGATTTGATTGCAGTCAAAACTGAATTATTTATTCATAGTGAATTACAGAGTAGAGTAGATATGCACTATAGTAAATGTATATTGATAACAAACAACCTCAATAGCATTCTTAAGTATGGTGACACTATTCAGTTATCACATCAGTTGAACCTAGAACAGTTTTTGGTATGTAGCAATAATTTTGCTTACTTTATTTGCAATTTAAGTGCTTCAGTTATAGTGAAAAAAAAAAAAAAATAAACTATCATTTCAGATCACTTGTCAATATAAATATAAGAGAAAAAAAAATCCTTAAGCTGCCATTAAATTGGTCCCAAGTTTAAGTTTAACTTACTTAAACTTGGGACCAGTTTAACGTACATACGACTAGTATGTATTAATTTAACAGAATCTTAATACAATTACCTCTCACTATAGCAGTTCTTATGACAATAGAAATACTTTGTTGTAGTGAATTTCAAAATAGCATCATGCTTGTGGGCTTTGATCAGTGCTTTTCAGTATTTGTTATGCTGAGAGAGTTTGTTGTAACAGTGTTTTCAATAGCAAGAGTGAGCTTTAATTGTTGACATAAAATATGGATCGTTGTTGTTTGAAGTTGATTCTTTACTTCCATTACTTTTTTGCAAGAACTGTCATGATGTTTGTGACAAATTTGTTATTCAATGAAATTTGTGTCCTCCTTTGAATAATATTTGTTTATGATATATATATATATATATATATATATCATAATATCACATATCATCCTAGTGATTTATGATATGTTTTGTGATACATATACATATGTAAACGTGTCGGTTTTTCCTTCCTTGGTTATATATCCTGTTGATGCTGCGCCATTGTAATATATTGTGATTCCTATTACTTATTTCAATATCCAGGTGATGCTGCGGCAGTGTAATATTCTCGGCACTTAATTTTATACGTTTCCCCTTTTAATACTCTAGATTCCTATCTTCTGTATTCTATACTCCTTCTACCCGAGAGCAATGGAAGTATTTATTTAGATTTTTTGACTGCACCATCCATGCCTCGATATGGTGCAAGAAATATAGTACTTCCAGTAGGTTATTAAATCTTTCACAACAAAATCTCTTTATCGTCTCCAAGTTATCAATTTGCTTTGCAGTCCTGGCCCTTTTCTCACTTACTATCTATATCAACGTTTCCCACTTAGGTTCGATTTTTATTTAAGATCAATGCATTGCAATTAAAAATCAGATCAGGCAAAAACTTCGTTTAAAATGCAACATAGGATTTAATAGTCAACAAACAGGCATATATTTTACACTATAAGACAGAGGGTGATCCTCTGTAATTCTCAAAAAAAACCTCAAAAAACAAACTTGCATATATCTCTACTTCAATTAATACAAGGCACACATCATGTTATCTATCTAGCTTAAAGAATTATCATTAACAAACTTCTCAATACCTGCATATATATCATCATCATGCGTATCAAGGATTTAAGCCTAGCGTTAAGAGGACGTCCTGGTTTTCTTTTTCCTAATGGCTTGTACTTCAAGGCTTGTTTTGGTAATCTTTCTGTTTTCATTCTTTGAACGTGTTCCATCCATTTATGTTTATATTTTTTAATTTTTTCTATTACTGGTTCTTGGTTTAATTCTTTCATAATATCTTCGTTTCTTTTGTGATCAAATAGGGTATACTTTGCAGTTTTTCTCATAAACTTCATTTCTGCTGTTGTTAATCTCTGTTTGTCCTTTTGTTTTATTGTCCAGATTTTGCTTCCATACATTAAGACTGGTAGGGCTAATGTATTGTATACTTTTAGCCTGGTTTGTTTTTGAACTATGTTTGGTTTTAATATAGAGTTAATTACACCTGTTATTTTTAAATATTTTGCAATTTTTATGTTTATATCTTTTTCATTTTCATATGTGATCATACATTCTAGGTAGTTAAATGAATTCACCTGTTCTAAGATCTTGTTATCTATTACTATTTTAGTTCTTGCTGGATCTTGTCCTTTAAAGGCCATAGTTTTTGATTTTTCTGTTGATATTATCATACCATAATCTTTGGATATCTCATTTCTGTAAGTTATCTTCAGAATTTGTAATTATTATTAGGTTGTCGGCAAAGAGGAGAGTGTTTAAGTTAACTGTAGGAGCAAGTTTAATTTCTTGATGTAAATTTTTATTCCATTTTATTATTTCATTTAAGTAGATATTAAAAAGAGTTGCTGAGAGGGGACATCCCTGTCGGACCCCTTGATTTATCTCTTTCGTATATGATAGCTCATGATTTAATCTTATTTGTATTTGATTATTTTCATATATACTTGTGATAGCTTTTAGGATATTATTGTATTTGTCTTTCTTTTAATATGTTAAATAATATATGTTTCTTTTAACTTTGTCAAATGCTTTTTCAAAGTCAATAAATGCAATATGTGTTTCTAAATTGTATTCTCTTCTTTTCTCTATTATTATATTTTAGGCAAAAGACCAGGTCTATACATGATCGTCCTTTTCTAAATCCATTCTGTACTTCTAGAATAAAGTTTTCGGAATATTTCATTAGTTTGTTATTTAAGATTCTGCTATATATTTTGTAACAGGAATTTAGTATACTGATACCTCTGTAGTTTTTAGGGTCATCTCTATTACCTTTTTTAAAGATAGGAATCACAATTGCTTTTTTCCATTCTATTGGGGGGATACCAGTTGAGTAAATTTTATTTAAAAATAATAAGTCTTTCTTTGAATCTTGTTACTGAGTATTTATATAGTTCTGAACCTCGCTTATCTTCTCCAGGTGATTTTCCGTTTCTTGTTTCTTTCAGGCTGATTTCTAAACCTGCATATATATCTCTTCAATTATTGCAAGGCACGCATCATGTTATCTGTCTAGCGTAAAGAAATATAATTAACAAATATCTTAATACTTGAATAATCGGCGATAAGGACATGTTATGATTAGTATGACATATTATAAACTTAGTTCAGAAAATTCATACAAGATTATATACAGTCGTTAGATAAAAATCATAACCCAAAATATTTCCTAGGAATCAGCTATACTCTTTCTTAGATGCAATCATCAAAATCCAGATAGAACAAGTCTCTAAAAGTTATTCTGGCTATTAATGTCCCTCTTACATGCATTTTTCTAGTTCTACAACCTATTCTTATAGCTCAAACAGTCTAAATAAAACAATATTTTAATTCACATGGGCTGTCTCTCCAGTTCCATTCGCTCTGACTTCCTATGTTTCCTTTTCTTCGTCTCGCATTTTGGATCTCTCCTCCTTCAGGTCCTTGGGATACTGGTCATTCATCAGGTTGGCTCGCAGGATGTGGGTGACGATTCACCGGTGAAGAGTCACAAATTGTCAGGGCCTTCATGGACTTAGATAAGCAGAACGGCTCATAGACAAGTTAGGCTGCTCCTCAGCTGATTCATCCCCTGGTCATCTACGCTTCTGGGCTAAATGATGGCTTGCAGCATAGCTTCCCTCCTTTGGCTTCTTCCTTGACACGTCAGGACATCACTCTCAGGCTTTCTATCACATTGTCTCCTCGTTTCTTCTCTATGCAAAAAAAAGCTCCCTGTGTCTCTGGAAGTCCCATCTTATATTCCATCAGTTTCGAAACCTTGGGTTCAGTTTTCTAAACCTCGTGCACTCCTTGTGTGCACTTAAGCGAACCCCTTACGTAGTCATATGATTCCTGGCTCTGGAACCTTTGACAAGCCCTTTCTTCTCCGTCTTCATGTTTTAATCTCATTAAGTCAGCCAGCGGAACATCCGTTTGAAATCTTGCCGCTCCCTTTTTGCATTGACCTTGAGGTCACTTAGGGTTGAACTCGTAAACAAAATTTCAAACGGCTTTCTGACTGCAGAGCGTTTCCCTTAGCCTTGAAAGTTTTACATCTTTTGTTCAGAGCAATAGCTAATTCCCATTGGGCTGTACATATGTTACATACAATAAAAAATGTTAAGAGAAAAGACTATTTACAGGTGTTCTGGGGTCTGCCTAACTTTAAAAACTTGATGCATTCATTATACAAAATTTATTCTTGTTGCATCGAATTTTTACACACACACACACACACACACACATATATGTATATCATAAAACACTAGGATGTTAGTGAAGTTTTAAGTTTGCAGAAGAAAGAAGAAAATGAGTTAATTGTTTTGGCAGACACAAATGATTCGAAAGGCAAGATATATGCAATGAGAATAGATATGAAAGAGTTCTTAGAAGAAGCAAAAATGAATGAAGAATAAGAAAGTAAAGATTGTGACTCTGCTGCCTCAGTGTGATAGGACAGAATTGAGAAGGGCCATGTTTGTCAATGAGAAGATTGTGCAGGAAGAATGGTTTGCAGTTTATAAATCTGTGGGGTGAATTTGATGGATGTAAGAACCTGTATATGATTGATGGACTGCACTTAAATTGTTTTGGAGTTAGGTGCTTGAAGAAAGTGTCGTTTGGAAGTGCAAAACCAGGAAACCAGAGATATTAGGGTTGAAGTAATCAAGCATGTGTCAAGCCATCCCTGGGACAAATCAGTGTGGGTGCAGGAATAGTTACTCCTGGAACAGATAAGTATGAGTGCCGGAATGATTGTGAATAGCTCGGTACAGTTTCCCAGGTTTCGAATCTGAATGGGCAGGTAAATGACATCGTGTAAAAGGTAACTGCAGGCCCAAGAGGATGCTGAAATGCATGTTCACAAATGCCTGAAGTAAATAAAAGAGAAGAGTGTTTAGCATTGGTCAGCTTAACTTGGCCAAAAATTATTGGCATCAGCGAGACTTGGTTGTCAGGGAATGATGTAGTTACGGGGGATAGAATGTAATGGATATTGTATTTTCAGAGAAGACAGGAGGGCTATTATTAATGATAGCTGAAAAATTTGAACCAACAAAAATAGAAGTTAAGGAAGATTGTAGATTTGATGGAAATGGTTCATTTAAGGCTGTCTGGTGTGAGATAGAGGCCAGTAGAGAAAAAATATTGTTGATTGCTGCTGTAGACATGCATCAGCAGATTAGCACAATTAGTGCAGATTGAGCAATTATCATGGGAGACTTCAACTATGTTGCTAGAGATTAGGAGGATGAGGAAAGGGCACATGGTAAAATAGAAATGGAGTTAATACAGGAAATGGAAATATAGGTTGCAGATGTGTCCCCCCATATTCTTGGAAGTACTAATCCATCATTCTTGTTTAGATTCAATTATGTTTCAGCATCTGTGATGCTTCCTTGAACTTTGTTTCAAGGAAGCTTCACGGATGCTACACCACAATCCATGCTCTACCTAAATTTTTTATTTGAACATAGGTTCATTTATTTTTTAGTTAATTTAAACAGCATAATATTCATATCAAAGAGTAGTGTTGCCATAGTGATAGTATGAAAAGAGGTCAGCATGCTTTAGATGGAGTTCTAGTTGTAATTTGATTGTGATGATAGTTGTGTATAGTATAATGCAAAGGAAACTAGAAATTGTATGGATTCAAAACTAGTTCTGAATTAGGCATCCTAGCTTTAATATTAGATAAAAGCTACAAGTTTGAAAAAGTTGCCATAAGAGGGTTAATGAAACCTTTATTATTATTATTATTGGACCTCCAGGGAGTCCAAAGACTTATCGTGGGAAGACACCTACTCTACAGTTCTCTATCTCCATCACTCAATCCACCAACTATTATTATTATTATGATTCAGGCCTCCATGGAGTCAAAAGACTCACCCTTCCTAGAAAACACAAAGTCTATCATACCACCCCTTGAACTCATTGACCGTTTGTGCTCTCACCATTCTATCAGGCAATGCATTCCATGGTTCAACAACCTTCCATGCAAAGAAACTACTCCTCACCCTCTTGCTCACAGCTTCCTTTCGTATCTTCCAGGGATAGCTCCCTTGTCTTCGCTCCTTTCCCCCCTGTTCCACCAAGCAAAATAACCCCCCAGTGCCAACCCTATAACTACCTCTCAACAGTTTTAAAAGTCTTGATCATATCACCTCTCCTTCTTCTATCTACCAAACTCTGCAGTCCACATTCCCTCAGCCTATCCTCATAACCAACATTGTCCAGTCCTGAAATCATTTCCACAGTTAATTTATCCCCTTCCAATCCTGGGGACCAAATTTGAGAACAGTAGTCCAAGTGTGGTCTGATCAGGGCTTTATACAATGGAATGGCAACTCTTTTATCTCTGCAGGTCAGCGTCCTTCTCAGTATTACAGCAATTGTTCACAGAATTTCAGGTTTCTATCAATCATCACCCCCAGATCTGTGGCCTCCCCTACTTCCTTCAGTACAGCTCCTCCTACAGAGTATGCAGCCTCCCACAATGTATCCCAAACTTCAAGACTTTACTTTTTTTTTTACATTTTTAGTAATTTAAGTTAATGATAAATGGAAGCTGTACTAACTTTGCTTGTAGCTAGAGTTCTTTGGAATTCTAGGTGAAAAGATAACCATTATGATATATTATAATGAGAGGATGTCGTGGATTCCCCCCCCCCTCCACTTGGTGTAAGATGGACCAACTAAATCATTGTTACTTTTTCAACAGTAAAATAAGGAAACTGTACATTTGGTTTCTTAAACTCTTTTTTAGATAAAATCTGCAAGAGTTTGGTTTGAATCCTCACATGTAGGAGCATTGAACCAACGATTTACAGTGTTTTTAGTTATGATAATAGAAAGCTACCCAAAATTTGACTCTGGGCTGCTTAAGGAGTCAAAGCTAATTAGGAGGAGACTTCCAACATAGCTTTTAAGAAATGCAGAGAACTGACTAGGGTTTCTAAGGTAGTGTATTCCAAACTTCATGTATGTCACATTAGCAGATATACACCTGGATACTAAAAAAAAATTAGGATGGGCTGGCAATTTGGGACTTGGTCAAATAATGTGTTTTGTACTGGCCTAAAAAAATTACAATAATGGTACAGTATGACAAAATTTCATCTTGTGTGGGTAGTCACCTGACTAAACAAGACTGATGCTGTTTTTTTGTCAGAGAACCAGGACAAACAGTGAAAAAAAGTCAGCTTCTGGAACAAACTCAACATTTGCAAAACTGAAGATAAGCAACATGAGAAGTCAAGATGTCAAACTGGCAGAACAACTAGAAAATTTCCATTTCACTATAAGTGGTATTACTGAGACAAAGAAGACTAAAGAAGATGAGATACTTCTAAATAAATACAAGATTTCTATTTTGTGTAGTAGTGATCAGAGAAAGAAAGGTGTAGCTATAGCATTCAACATGAAACATTCAGATAAACATGATTAGCAGACAATTTGAAAGGGAGTGAGATGGGCACATTTCAAAATGAGGAATTGGGCAATGAAACTTATCTGTGCATATGATTCCACAGAAGAGGGAGAGGAAACTTTGAGTCATTGGAGATGGCATCTGGCAAAAAGAAGAAGTTGGTCATTGTTGGAAAACCAAGCAGCATAGTAAAAAATGAATACAAGACATGCAGAAATCTTGGAAAATTTGGAGAAAAGGACAAAGCTAGTAGCAGTGTTTAAGTACTCAGTAAATTTGTGATCAGGACACTAAGTAGTCATCACCAATACCATGTTCTAACAAAAAGATGTACACAAATTCACATGGAGAGACAGCTAAAAAGTAATCTTATTAACTGTATATTGTGGAAAGTGATGTATGCATGCTTGTTCAGGATACAAGAGAGTACAGGGAAGCAAAACAGGAAGTGATTGCCATTTAGTTTTGAGAAGGATAAAGATAAATATATTCATTGTAAAAATAATTGTGTTTGCTGTAGAGAAAGTTTATTGTATGTTTTATTTCTAAATCAGCTCTCTGATCAAAAGGTTAAAATTGTTTTCAACACTGTCTTGTATAATCTTAGTATATAATCTTAATCTATAATCTGAAATATTTTGGATATCTCTCACATTACATATAACTTTATTCAAGTGGCTTCCCATTGTATCAGCGTTACTTTTTTCTGTTGTGGTTCCATATTAAGCATGCCATGTTATGTTTATCTACATATTTTCATAATTTCTTTTTATTGCTGATTTTCATGCTGAATTTGTCATGGCAATTATTTAATTAGGCTAACAACTCTCTTGAAGATGTGCAGCAGACTTGCTTAAAAGAAAAGCATATATCATATGCATGTAATAAAGAAATTAGTAATACAGATAACTCACTATAACAAATAGCCAATAAAGAGTCGACTAAAGGCACCACAGGTACAATGCTATTCTAATGGAAATTTTGTGCTGTAGTAAATTATACACTAGCAGTTCTTTGGATGTTTTTGACACTTTAGCCTCCATAGCTCAGTCATTATTGACAATGCCCTTTGGTTGGAAAGAACTTCAATTTGAATCCTATCTAGGATGCGAAGAGCCTTTATAAGATTTTGCAACTAAGTGTGAGTTGGCCAGTCTTCTATGGAAGTGACAGGAGTTGCCCTTCTGGAAATTCAGATTTTTTTCCCCTGAAAGACAGACATTCCAGAAAGGACCCACAGTCTACAAAAACATTGGCCTCATAGTCTTAGTTGCTTTGGTTGTAATTTCAAAACTTCAGCATACATTTTTCATTTCAATGAGATAATCAGTTTTTATCATGCTCAACATGAGGGCATGGTCACTTACCATTTCAAATGCTCTGTATAGTCTTGTTTCTTGGGCAATTCTGAAGATATCGGTATCAACAGATTATGACTTTATGCTTTATTTGCAAGTTGAACAGTTTCATGTCTGAACATCTTAACTTCTTAATTGCTGTTATTCTGTGTTCAAGACATAAAGAACCACAGAGAAGATCAAGTATCTGACCAGTTCTGATCTCTATGTTGTTGGATAATTTTTATTCTTCCAGATCCTGGTGAGCTGAGTCACTGTAGGTTTTCCCATTGTAATCTACCTTCTTACTTCTTCCATATGATTCCCATTGGTAGAGAGCAATGAGCCTCAGATAGATAAACTTATCAACTTTATTGCTGTTAGTAACAAGTCCCTGAAGTATTTATATTATGATTCCTATCTAGGATCATCACCTTTGTTTTATTGATGTCAATCTTGAGTCCATATGTCATGCTCTGGCATTTTATTTTTCCAAGGAGTTCATGTTATTTTCATCTTCTGTTATTAGCTCTATGTTAATGGCATTTCTAAAGTTATTGACTCTTGAACAGCCAGTTACTATGCCTCTATTCCAAGTAACCAGATATCTCTTGATGATCTCCTCACCATAGTGATTGAAGAGTCCAGGAGATATAATACAACCTTGCCTTCTTTTTGTAAACAGAACCAGACTGATAATGTGTTATCAATTATCATTGCACTTTGGTTATAGTTATCAAATTGACTTGTTAATTGGTTAAGATGATGGGGAAGACCACACTTGGACATTTTTTATCACATCAATTTCCAGTTTGTGCAGTCAAAGGCTTTGGTATAGTTAATAAAGCATAAATAAGCAGGGATATTGAATTTTTTTGATTTCTCATTAATGTGTCTGAGATTTGATATCCTGGTCTCTGGTGCCTCTTCCCATCCTGAATCCAGCCTATTCTTAAGAGAACATTTGTCTTAAGTGATTAATAATTCTTTCTTTGATTATATAAAGCATTATTTTACTTGTAAAAAACACCTTCATGTATTAATACTATCATGAGAGCCTCCATAGCTCAGTCAGTATAGACAAAGCCCTTTGGTCCGAAAAACCTGGGTTTGATTCCCATCCAAAATATGGGAGGAACTTTTTTTCTTTTTTTTTTTTACTCTCTCTCTCTCTCTCTCTCTCTTGGATCTCCATGTCTGAGGACTCGTGACCTTCCTGATGATGCTTTGCCATTTCTTTCTTTCCTGTGTCTCTCTTATTGCCTGTTCTAGTTTAAGTTCAGTGATTTTTGATATTTGGTCAATCCACCTTTTTTGACTAAAGGTGAGTTATCCAGTCTCATACAGATGTGGGTTTTTTGTTCCCCAAAACAAGCAAAACCTAATAAAAATTGTCCCCCTCCCCCAACGCCAGACTGTGACACGCCAGTTAGGGTTTCCCACAGTCGCATAAGACCCTGCACTAAGTGGGATAAAAGTGCTATAAAGAGGAGGAGGAAAAAGATTACTATCATGTTCTATAGTTTCACCTTTCTTGGTGCATCCTTTTTTATGGATTCATATAAAGATTGTCTTCATCCAATCCATTGCCTAGATTCCAGTTTCTCAAATTTAATTGAGAATAATCTTGGCATTACTTCAATCCCTGCTCTACCCAATGCTGTTTATCATCTCTGTATAACTTCCATCATTACCTGCTACTTTTTTACTTTTGATAGCTAGTTGCACCTGCTCTGTGAGGATGGAGGTTTATTTTCTCATTTATGCATCAAACATTGATTATCTAATATACCTGAATTTTTGTAGAGATCTTCACAATATTCTTTCCATCTCTCTAAAATTTCTCTTTTTTTTTAGTTAGGTGTTCATCTTTATCTTCTATGTTATAGTTTTATTTGTCTGAAAATGAGTAGTGTGCTTTGATTTTTGCAAAGAGAAAGTTAGTTTCATTACCACTGTCTGGATGGGACTTTATCTCCTCACATATTTTATTGATGTATGTTTCTTTATCCTTCATACAAGATGTTCTATTGCTTTACGGATTTCTTTGTAATAATTTCTGTTGTTTTTCTTGGTCATCCTCTTGGATTCAATTTCTTACCTGAGGTTGATCATCAAGACACTTTCCTTTGAAATAATAAGCTTAATAATAAGACTAATAAGACACTTTCAAAGGAAAGTGTCTTATTAAAGTGTATACAATTTTCTTTCCACTTGCTTTTAGGATATACTCATTTGCTGTTGCAGTCCTGGTTCCATAATTCATCTGACATAGCATTTTCTGCATGTTGCAAGACCTCGTGGAATCACTCTTCGTATAAGCTTCAGGGACTCTGGTATGATCATATCTGTTTGCAAGTTTGTTCTTTTTGGTTTTTAAATGGATCCTAACATCAACAGTTGATCTTATCCATAGTCTGCTCCAAGACAAGTTTTTGAGTTTTGTGCCATAATTTTCGATCTGCTTCTAATCATTACATAGTCTGTTTAATTTCTACATATGTCTCCAAGGGACTTCCAGGTGTAAAGTCTTCTTTTAAGTTTTTGGAAAAATGTGTTCATGAAGTTCATTCTCAATGTAAAAATCTATTAGCTTTTCTCTGATTTCTAACACAAAGTTCACCATCATTTCTACAATTCAAACGTTGACATTTAGGCCTCCTTGGAATATTACAATGTACTTGTTTGGTATTCCTCCATCCTTATTTGGTTCATCGTAGAAAGTATCAGTGGTGTTCTCTTTGGTTTTCAGGAGCATAAACCTGAAAAAATGCGATTGGTTGTGGTTTTACCCTAAGGTCATAATTCTGTTCCTGTTAAACGGGCACCAAGTACAGTTTTTGCTGTTATCCACCACAACTACCTCCAAGATCTAACTCATTAGTTAGATCTTGCAAACCAGAGAAATAAATGGTGTTATCTTGGTCATTCATAAAATGTGCTTACCCTCTCCAGTGTGCTTCAAGCCCTAAAAGGTTTTAATTTTTGAATGGTCATTTCTTCCTGAAGTATATCTAATTTTCTTATGTGCAAGAGACTGTGAACATTCTAGGTTCCTATTCTTAATATTTTCCTAAGAGAGATTAAGTTGTTTCTTGACAGATTTGGAACAGTTTGGTTAATGTCAATCTAGTCAACTACTGAAAAATTACATTCATTTTCCCTCTGTGCACAGAGGTGCCACCTTGATATGTCAAGTTGATGGCCATCCACTATATTTGAAGACATCATACATTTGGGTTCATTTAGGCTTCCAAATGTAAGCATTTCTAGATGAATATCACCTATTACAGCTGACTTATCACATTTCTGGTTTTTGATAAATTTTTAAGCCTCAAGCATTACCACTATTCTGTTGTTTCTTGTTTCATTTAGCAATTACTCCAGACATCTAGATTATCTTCATTTGTTTTCATTGGTTATGTTGTACATGATATATTCCTCCATTTTAAAGTTTTTCAGTAGCATCCAGAACATTTTGTCAGCTTCCTGATATTTATCTTCATTTCACAAAGGTTTTCCCATTTGTTTTGTTTAGCTATATTGACATATTGCTTCACTCTTACATTTTCTGTGTATTATTTTAGAGCTCATGGTAACTTACTTGCTAGGAACTTTTGATATGCTTTTTTCTTTTCCGTGACTGCCAGTTTATCTTTTAAGTCCACCATGAAGCTCTGATTTTTCTATCCTTCACAGCAATCAGTATTTTTTTTTCCAGTCTCTAAATGAGTTTTCAAGTTTTCCTTACTAATTTCATTTTTATTTTTTCTTGAATAATATTTTTATATGTGAGCCACTGTTCATCTCTGAAAGATGCTCTTGATTCTTTTTAAAAATTCCTTACACACTTTTCTTTTCAATATGATATTCAATTTGATCCTGCTTAGAACTAGATCGCTTCCTATTTCACATCACCTGTATAACCTTGTATCCTAATCCAGAATGATAATATTACTATCATCAATAACATAGTCATTATAATCAAATTCCTGATATATATATCCTCACGGGGTATGCAGGATATCATGATAGTACTATGTGAAAAGTTATTATTATTATTATTACCCCAAGACCTCATGGAGTCAAAGACTCATCTGAGAGGTCCTTTTATCACACACACAGCTCACCATACCATGTCTTAAACACACTCAAACTCCTTGCAGACACCACACTCTCAGGTAAGGCATTCCAATCATTTACAACCCTGCACGAAAAAACCTGCCCCTCACTCCCCTACTCACACTCTCTTTATACAGTTTCCAGGGATGACCTCTGGTTCTCCCACTATTTTATGTAGAACTTCTCCGGCATTAATCCTATCATATCTCCCCTCTTCCTCCTGTCCACCAGACACTGCAAATTACATCTTGTCAATCTTTCCTCATACTCTACATTCCAGAGGTCCGAAACTACCTTAGTCAGTTGCCTTTGGACCCTTTCCAACATCTCTTCATCCCTCTGAAAACCAGGTTCCCAAATCTGGACACAATAGTCCATGTGTGGCCTAATCAAAGCCTTATACAATGGAACAAGAATCTCCCTACTTCTACACGTCAGTGTCCTCTGTATCATTCCCAGAAGCCTTTGTGTTGTCTTCACAATTTTGGCTATGTGTCCTCTAAATTTCAGATCCTTATCCACTATCACACCCAGATCTCTTATTTCCTCTACCTCCAACAATATATCCTCACCAAGCATAAATTCTGCATTCCATCTTTGTTTTCCAAATTTTAAAACCTTACATTTTGCAACATTGAACTCGCATCCCCATTTGCTTGCCCAATCACTCAATTTATTCAAGTCTTCTTGTAAGGGGCCACAACATCTTCACTACACTTCATGGTTCATCCCAACTTTGCATCATCTGCAAACAACTGAATATCTCCATCCAATTCTTCACCTATATCATTAATATACAAGTTAAACAGTAATGGACCTAAAACAGACCCCTGAGGCACTCCACTGGTGACTTTCCTTTTCCTGGATATCGCTCCCCCATACACAACTTGTTGATATCTATCAGATAGCCAGTCTCCAATCCAATGCACTAGTGTAATATCCAACCCCATCTGCTCTAGTTTGACTGTCAACTTATCATGAGGTACTCCATCAAAAGCCTTTGTGAAATCCAAGTATATTACTGTATATCCTTCTCCTCTATCCAAGGAAGCAGTCACTTTATTGTAATAAGTAAGTAGATTACTAAAACATGACCTCCCTTTAGCAAATCCATGCTGTCCATCAAAGATAATACCATTGTATTATCTTTGATGGACAACCCAACTCTGGATCCTAGTTCTCACAAGCTTCTCTAACAACTTAACCAAACACATGACACACAGATAGGCCTATAGTTTGTTGCTTGAGTTTGATCACCCCCTTTAAGAAGTGGCACAATCCTGCCCTCCTACCACTCCTTAGGAACTTGACCGAGTGCAAGACTCGTATTAAAAAATTATGTCAAGGCAGGTGTCAACTCCCTGGCACATTCCATCAGAATACATGGTGATATATTATCAAATCCCACAGCCTTATTAACATCTAGTTTACTCAACTCCCCATACACCTCTTGCTCAGTCAGTCTCTCCTCCCCATCATCAACTGCTCTCAATCTCTCCATGAAGTCACATTCACAAGATTGAAAGACCTTCATGAACTGCTCATTAAGTATCTCCACCACACAGTCTGCAATAGCTGTCTTTATACCATTTTCTCCAATCAAGTCATCCTTCCGTAATTATTCTTTCTTTTGCTGACTACATATCGAAAGAACTCCTTAGGATTCTTTTTGGCATCAATAGCTAACTGCTGTTCATACCTCTCTTTAGCTACCCCTTACCAACCGAGCCACCCTCCTTGCCTGGTCTTTGTAGACCTCATGGAATTGGTTATTTCCACTTCTCCTATGCTGCCTCCACAATGCCCTTTTTCTCTGTATCTCATGCTTAATCTCTTTATTCGTCCACCTCACACCTACCTTATTTAACCTTCTCAACTTTGGAATACATTTAGACATTGCATCTACTAGGTAGTTTTTCAAAATCCCCAAAGCTGCATTGATCTCTTTTCCAGCTAACTCCTCATTCCATGCTACACCCGCAAACTGTCTCCTGAGCTCTTCATAATCCCCCCCCCCTTGTAGTTCCACATATACCCTTTTCTCACAGAGGTCCTCACACTGCTGGCAACCACCCAGGTAATAACCTCATGGTCACTCTCACCAATTGGTGGATGATTTGACACCTCATTTATAATTACATCCTCTGATGAGATGACCGACCCTCAGTCCTCGTGTGCCCTCTGTTACATACTGCCTGAGGTATTTATCCCTCAAAAACTCAAGAAACTGATTTTCTTTACTTCCAGTTACTATCTCATCATTCCAGTCTATATTACCATAATTGAAATTGCCCATTATGATCACCCTTTTCTTATTTGCTTAGCTAAGCAAATAAGAATTACATTTCATTATCACCACCATTCAAATTACCTAGTCTATAACAACATCCCACCAAGTATTTGATTCCATTCACCTCTGAATGTTTCTGAATTCACCCCTAATGATGAAGTTTACATCATTACTAACTTCATAATCAACAGTTTTCCTCCAAATTAATTTATCTGTCAGGTGATTGATATTGTTAGGTCATCCTCTGGGTCTCTTTTTAGCCATCCTGGAAAAAACTCTTGTTTTACTAACCTTTACTGTTCTATTTAAATTAACCAAAACACCTGAGATTAGTTCTACTCATGAATGCTAACAATTTATGTGAAGCTCCTTCTGATATCCTCATTTTTAATACAGTTCTGCCATCGATGCCATCTGTCCTCTCCTTCACCTTCAATTTCTTCTCTATCTCTCATATCTATGTTTCTTCAGTTTTTGGATCAAGTGGTTAATTTCTAACCCAACTCAGATGCATAAGCTAAAAGTTGGTGGAACACTGCCTTTATATAACTAGTTAAGTGTTTTGATTAATTTCTCTCTCATTCCATATAAATTTATTCAGTTGCTTTGCTAATTCTGTTGTCTGTTTCCATATTTAATTTGTTGCTTTCACTAAAAATTGTACCGATTTAGCTGAAATGTTCTCCTTGTTCTTAGGTTTTCCATTAAGGATGCAGTTGATGATTTCAGTGTTCTTGCATATTTTTTTTTTTTTTGCTGATTTTCATACAAAATTTATTACACTCATTATTCACTTTTTCATAGTCCTTCAGACTTGTACTGGATTTATTTAACTGTATAACATCATTGGCAGGTAGTAAAGAATTAAGTTGAATATCTCCAATTTTGATATCAGGCCTAATGTCACTCTCCTTCATAATCTGATCCATGTAGATGATGAATAACAATGGAGATGAAGTGCACCCTTGTCTCAAACCTGATTTATCATCAAGCTATCTTGATGATAAATCCTTCACCTCCTTTAATTCTAACTGCTGGCTTAAAACTCAAATATAGACTATCACTTGATGTGTTCATTCTTACCAAAAATTGCAGTGTTCGAAACAGCTTTTCTTTTAGTTATATATCTTTTCCAGATCTACAAAACTTAATTTCAGATCTTTGTCAGCTGTGTTAAAGTGAAAATCTGATCTCTACTACTACTATTTGGCTTGAAACCAACATGTTCTTCTCGAAGTTTCCTCTCCACAATTTTTCATAGCTTTTCTGAAATATGCTTGCATAAATCTTACCTGGAACACTTAGTAGTAGGAAAATTCCATATAATTCTCATTGTTTTATTCTGTTTTTCTAGATGGGTACTATGAGAGCTCTACTCCGGTCATCTGGAATTTGATCCTGTAACCAGGCAATCTGAATTATGCAACATTCTTGCAACAAAGTTTTGCACATAGGCATTGCAACATTTTATAATGTAAAGGGGAAACTGATGATTGAAATAAATAAATAAAAGAAAAAAAATTGATGCTTTGCCATTTTGTCATTGAATGAGGATAGCAAATTTGAGTGCTACAAATCTTGTCCTTTTCATAAGAATTCCCTTAACCTGTGATAATACTGATCACTGTGCATGATCAGATTTATCTTGTTATGTTCTTCCCTTCACTGACACAAACATATCCCTTCCATAGTATTATCTGCAATCTCAAAAAAAAACTTCATGATCTTTTCTACTTAAACCACTGCTTTCAACCAGCATAACTGCTACCGCTATATAAATTCAAAATCTGCTCAACCTTAAAATATCACGAACATTCCCTCCCTCCCTCCTCTAGAAATAAATTAATAAAATAAAATAAAAATGCTTGTGGTAAATACAAGGCATGGGATGGAAAAGAAGCTGGTTTGGGTGAGTTTGTAATATGACTGCTGCAAGCATTTTTATAGTTTAGAGGAAATGCAGGATAATGAATGCCAGTATAGTGGAATATGCTTTGGATTTTTGTAAAAGAAATAGATCATCTCTTGAGATAGTAGTCATTATTTACCCTAATTATTTGTTGCTTCACTTTAGGGAGATTTGGGCACATCACTTCAAACATGAAAAGAGTATGCCAAAGTTGGGCAGGTTATTTAAAGATAATCTTTATGCCAATGTAAAAACAGAAAACAAAATGCTAAGGCACCCTACTTTGACAATAAAATCATGCTTAAAACAAAATAACAGATTTTAATGTGTCATTCACCCATGAACATGTGGGTGGGTGAAGAATTTTTTTTTTTTTTTTTTTTTTTATTGCATAGTCCAGCAACCCTGTTCTATTGACCACACATGGAACATTTTTAAGCTACTTCATGCTTCCAGTAATTGGAACAAGTGGTCTTACTGGGTGTAAAACTCACCTTCCAAATAAAATCAGTGACAGTTATTCATGCCAAAGATGGAATTCAAATTATTCAAATCAGTTGGTGAGATAGTATGTAACCACTTGACCAACCAGGCTGGAAAAATTACACGAATTTCACCTGTTTATTAGTGAAGAAAATGTTATTTTTTTAGAAAATTTATATATTAATGAGATAACTAGGAAATAAAAACAAACTACCAACCAGACCATTAGCCTGGTTAGCTGAATGGATAACACCAACCAGCAGTCTTCAGATTTAAATCCCACTGTGGCATGGATGCTTGTGAAAGTTTCTTTAGATGATAGTTGATTTTCATTGCCTTGTGTGAGACCACCATCATCCTCTTTGTTTAGAGACCTTGAAATGGCTTTAAAAAGTATTAGGCTTAGTCTGTAGAAATAGGTTTCATAGATTACCTGCTGAGTGCACCCACTCATAAAACACTATAGGCTTCAGGCCTTTTGTGGGTGGGATTCACACAAAGTCTCCAATCTTGGTGTGTATGACTATCTCCCAGAGCAAACCTGATGGTTGCTCTGAAGATGCATTTGGATACCATTGTTTAGAAATATTAGTATAATTAGTACTTATATTAGTACCTATATTTGAAATAATACAGAAAAAGCAAAGCTATTTTTGGTAATGGAGTACCCCTTTTTTAAGAATTATCCAACTAGGTTACTGAGATGTTAAATATTTGCTCCATTACCAAAAACTAGCTTTGCTTTTTTCTGTATAATTAGTATAATTATTTATATAATTAACTGGTTCATGTCGAGTTATTTTGGTATATTTACATGTTAAAAATTCAGTAACCACAGCTCGACTAGGCTTTTGTCTTACAAGTAGTTTTATCCATATGTCTAGTTCCTTGTTTTCTTTATTTTACCTTTATCCCAGAGAGAGATATGCATTTTGTTTTATAGCATGTTTTTTTTTTTTTTTTTTTTTTTTTTTTTTTTTTTTTTTTTTAGGGTAAAAGACCAGTAACATTAATTGGATTCAGTTTAGGTGGCAGAGTGATTTTTTATTGTCTTCAAGAAATGGCTAAGCGAAAAGGTTAGTAACTTAAAAAAAAAGTTATACGAATTTGAGCTATTTGTATTGAAAAAAAGCAAAGTGATTCTCCATTGAAAAAACATAGCATTCATTAGCATAAACACATTAATTACTCAAAGGACTTGCAGTCATCAGACTTCATTTGCAGACAAGAAATAAGAAGTATATTTATTGATGTTATCATTCATAATCAGTGTAAGCATACTGTGTGTTCAACTTAAAATGCAAACTCTTCAGCCATATAAACATGGCTGAAGAGTTTGCATTTTAAGTTGAACTCAATGCAGAACATTTAGAAGTAGTGTAGCAACCAGCATATAACTTGATAGATCCAAAAAAATTAAGGATCTGGATGTTTTGTATTTATATTGTGGAACATTTATAATAGTAACAATTATATTATGCATTTAATGTAAAGAATAGTGGATGGAAAAGTGGTGTCACAGAATGGTATCATCTTGAGAAAAAGCATTTGTTGTAATATAGCAGTTCTGTGTAATCAATTGCCAGCCTGCCTGAGCGTAGCGCATCTCTATTTTACAACCAACAGGCTATGTGTTCAAATCCTGATTTAGTATGAAAGTTTTTAGATGGGAGATGAAAAGAATTATAACACCAGAGGAAACGCATGTAAAATACTTTATTAGTGTAGAATTTTCACTCCTGTATCATAGGCATGTCAGTACAAGATCACGGAATAGAAATTAAACATTAACAGACAATTCTAAACCACACCACCTAAGTAGCTAATGTAAGATAATTATAAAAGGTCAATAATTTCTTAACTTATTTTTAAGAATATATATATATATTTAGACAATATAAAGTTAGTACCTTTTACATCAGCTAATCTTTCCTGTCTCCCACAAAGAGGATAAACATAGGCTATAGGATCTGTTTAAGTTAGGAGAGTGAAGTAAAGTTTAACATGTTTCTTTATAAAGCCATTCTATGAGATAATGACTTTTATGAAGAACTCTTATCTTGTTCCCATGAACTCTGTATTTAGTGTTGATAGCATGCGCCACAAGTCAATACTGTTTAGGCTCTTGGTATTTAATATAAGATATGTTCTTCTAGACAAATAAAAGCAGATCTTTCTGTTTGTCTGAAATAAAATAACCTACAAGAGCAAGGAATGTGGTAGATTCCTTGCCTTATAGGTTATCTTGAGAGGTGGAAGCTTGTCCTTAGAAGAAGTGAGAAAGGTGGAGGTTTTTCTGATGGGGCGAAAGGCAACAAAAATATTCAATGGTTTTAAAACTAATGCCTTGCACATAAGCAACTGGAATGCGAGTTATTCCTTTTGTATTTGAAGAGGTAGAGATACCATAACCGTTAAAAGTGTTAGACCGTTTTTTTATTTATTATTATTATTATTATCATACATACCTTGCTTAGTCTTTTTTTGTTCTTTACTTAAACTTTGTGAAGTGTTGTAAATGGCCAGCTGCTGCCATTTATTTATTTCTGCTAGATCTTATGTTCCCACCCTCTGTAGTATAACAAATTTATTTGTTTTTCGACTGCACCAGTTAGGCTATGTATTGAGTGCAAGATTATAAGATCTTTAAACTAAGGACAAAACAGATAGTTTTTATTTCCCCTACTTATGTTAATCTTTAACTTTAATCAGTCGTGGTGTGGTGAAAATTTTGAACCTACTTAATCTTATGCAGATTCAAAATTTTCGGGATAGTACATTGACAGAATCAGTCCAATGTGATGTTTTCAAACTATTTAATTAAATCAAAAATGATTATATACAGTCTGATTCACATTAACACACACACATACACACAAAAGCTGAAAATGAGGCATACCTTGGGCAAGCATAATTCATTATTAAAATACGAGGGTAGTCTGAAAAATTCTCGGCCTCGACCATAAATGGCAACACTATCAGCACCATTTTTTTTTTTCTAAGTTGGTACATCTGTCATAAGCAACCATGTGAAATTGCAAGTCATTCTATCAAGTAGTTTGTTTTATACAGCTGTCTGAAGCAAAATGTTGGCTGTATCCCTTGAAATGGATAAAATTGAGTATCGCGCTTATAAAATTCTTTGTAAAAGAAGGTTTAACGCCAAAAGAAATTCATAAAAGTTTATGGGCACTCTTCCCCTTCATTTTCGACAATTAAGAAATGGGCTGCCGAGTTTAAACATGGCTGTACCAGCCTTGAAGGTGATCTACGTGAAGGATAGCATATCAAAAGTTCTTGGCAAATAAGTCAGCTTGTGCTCTTAGAGAATACAGAGACAAATGTAAGAAAGCTAAATACTGTGTAAAACTAGCTAAACAAAAGTCATGGGAGGACTTTGGCAAAAACATAGAAAATAGATATCAAGAAGGTGGTAAGATATTCTGGAGGTTGTTGAAGAAGCATAGAAATGGAGGAAAGAGTGCTGTAAAAGGAGTTAGAGATGATAAAGATGACATGAAAACAGGAGAAAAAGATATCCTTGAAGTATGGAGTAATTACTTTGAAAAACTGCTAAATGAAACAAGTAGTGATGACAGCACAGTGGTAAAAAACACTGCCCAGGCATGCAGTCAGGAATACATATCCATACTTGAAGTAGAAAAAGCCATCAAAGGCTTGAAATGTGTCAGCAGGAGTAGATGATATTTGACCAGAAATGCTGAAGTATAGTGGTATAAAAGTCTTATGGTGGCTACACTGCATAATTCAGAATGCGTGGACAGAGGGACGAATTCCTGATGATTGGAGTAGAACTCTCATAGCAGCCATATATAGAAAATTAAATAAAACTGAATGTGAGGATTACTGAATATTCCTGGCAAGATTTATGCCAGTATACTTGAGAAACGGTTGAGAAGAATTGTGGAAGAAAGGCTTGGTGAAGAACAAGCTGGATTCAGACCAAATAGAGGCTGTAAGGATCAGATCTTCACTTTACAACCGACAAATAGTTGAGAAAGCATGGGAATATAATGAAGATCTGTATTTAAGTTTTGTCGATTTGGAAAAGGCATATGACAAGGTGCCAAGAGAGAAGCTATTCAATATGCAACAGCTATATGGTGTCAATGGGTCTTTATATTAATCAATACTTAGTCTTTATTTGAGTTGCAAGTCAGCAGTTAGAATTGCAGGAAGATGGTTTAATGTTAAATCTGGTGTGAGACAAGGATGTACATTATCCCCTCTGTTATTCTTTATCTATATGGATCACGTTATGAAGAAAAGTGGTATTAAACATGATATCAGAATTGGGGATGGATGTTAATGTAGGCTCTTTGATTTATGCAGACGATGTTATACTTCTAAATAAATCCGCTACAAGTTTGCAAGATTCCCTGACTGAATTAAATAACTGTTGTAATAGATATGGTATGAAAGACAGCAATAAAAAGACAAAGACAATGAAAATAGGTAGAATCGTTGAAAATATAAACTGTGTTGTGAACGGAGAACCTGTGGAACAAGTAAAACATTTCAGCTACTTAGGCATGATTTTTAGTGAAGATGGTAAATTAAATATGGAAATAGAATCACAAAGCTGGTATGGTAGGAAGTCAATTGAATAATTCATATGGAATAAGGAGAAATTAGTCAGAACACTAAATTAGCTGTATACAAGACAGTGTTCAATCCAGTTTTAACTTATGGATCTGAGAGCTTAGTCAGAAGTAAAACACTTGACCAAAGACTAGAGACTGCAGATATGAGAGTCCTGAGAAAGATTAGAGGTGTGAACAGATGGCATCAATGGCAATATCATATTAAAATGAGGATATTAGAAAAGCACTTGACATTGTTAGCATCCAGGAATGCGTTAGCAGAGCTAATCTCAGGTGGTATGGTCACTTAAACAGAATGGAAGATTAGCAAAGCAAGTGTTGTCTGCCAGGTCAGGAAAACAACCCAGAGGAAGACCAAGATATAGGTGGATTGACATGGTACAAAGTGCCTTAGATGATAAAAATATAATATATGATAATGTTGGAGTCTTGACAAGTAACAGACTGATTTGGAGGAAAACTGTAGATAGGAAGTTAGTAATGATCGAAATTTTTCATGTAGTACTATCATATCCTGTACACCCCTTGAGGATACATGTCAGGAATTTGATGATGATGATGAGGTTTATAGTCCTGAAGAACTCTCTGTCTTCTGTTATATTAGTATCTATCAAAGTATCATAATCGCCTTCTGTATCTATAATTACTTAAAGCACAAACCTTTTACACAACATATGGGGTGCTTAAGGGTTAAAGCTGTATAACTGAGAGGAGACCTCTACATAGCCTTTAAAGGAATGCGGAGAACCGACCAGGGCTTCTGACCTAATGTCCAATCCTCACCTTCTCATTGTGCACCCTGTTCAGTATCTGCCTGGATACTGAACGAACGAGGATGGGCTGGCATTTTGGAATTTAGCCGACTAAATGGTATTCTTATTTGCTTAAACCAATATAGAAAATGATGGTACAACATGACAATATTTCATGCTGGCTGGGGCATCTCCCGGTTAAACAAGGCCCCCATTGTTTTCGCCCAGGATCCAGGGTGAGCAGCGAAAAGTCAGCTCCTGGAACAAATCTGAAAGCACACCCCAACTCTACATCACCAGAGTTAAAGATCGGTACTATCGACATAAAAAGCCTGAATGGCAAAGAAATGGAACTAACTAGGGAATTAGATAAGTACCAGATTGACATAATAGGGGTGACTGAAACAAAAAAGTCAAAAACTGGTGAGATCTTTCTGAGCAATAAATACAAAATGTTATATTCAGGCAATGACAATCAAAGAAAAGGAGTAGCCATAGTATTCAACACTAAATACGAGGCTAATCTTGTTGAATGGCAGGCAGTCTCAAGTAGAGCGATATGGGCAAATATCAGAATTGGGAAGTGGACAATGAGACTTGTTTGTGTCTATGGTCCTACAGAAGGGTCTACTAAGGTAAAAGTGGAGGAATATTTTGAGGCTCTAGAGAAAGCTACCGACACAATGAAAAAAGAAAAGTTGGTCCTTGTTGGGGATCTAAATAGCAGAGTAGGAAATGATTGTCAGACATACAAAAATATTTTGGGAAAATTTGGAGAAAAGAACAAAGCTAATAATAATGGCAAATACCTGTTGGATTTCTGCTCAGGACTTGGACTGGTTATTACTAACCCCATGTTCAAACATAAAAATGTGCACAAATTCACACTGAGTGCAGGGAATATAAAAAGTCTTATTGAATATGTTATTGTTGATAGTGATGTTTTCTCCCTGGTGCAGGACACCAGAGTGTACAGAGGATTTGAAATTGGAAGTGATCACTATTTAGTATTGAGCAGGATAAAATTGAATTTCATATTGAAAAGAATGACATGTAAGAAAGTCTTAAAGTGAATAAAAGTTGAGCAGCTCTCTGATGTGAACTATAGACTAAATACACAAAGATTATTGGAAAAAAAATGACAGAGTTTGAGAACAAGAACCAAACCTTGGAGATTCAGTGGCAAACCTTGAAGAAAAAAAACGCTGATTGATTCAGTCAGAGAGGCATGTAGGGAAGTTGTCTCCAAGGATAGAAAAATCAGAACTCCATGGTGGACACAGGAGGTTAAAGAATCAGTGAAGGAAACTTGTGCTCTTAGAGAATATGGAGACAAATGTAAGAAAGCTAAACACTGTTAATGTCATAAATAGTCTTCTGCCACAACTCTCGGCTGCTGCCATTTATTTAGAATTTATGTTTTCATGCTCTATGGTATAACAATTTGTTTTTTGACTGCTCTAGTTAGACTATGTATTGTCTGAGATTATAAGATTTTTAAACTAAGGATAAAGCTGATAGTTCTTATTTCTCCTGCTTTTGTTAATCTTTAAATTTAATCATTTGTGGGTTGATTATTGATCACTTAATTTTATGCAAGTTCAAAATTTTTGGGATAGTGCATTGACAGAATCAGTCCAATGTGATGTTTTCAAACCATTTAATTACATCAGAAAAGATTATTCACAGTCTGATCCACATTAATACACACACACACAAAATTGCATTACAATTCTTTGTTAATTTCAATTTGTCGTGATTCCGACTTAGCTCTATATTTCTTCCCTTAAAGTTAAATCACAATCTAAAAGATCCTGCTAATAATACACACACGCGTACACACACACACACACACACACACACACAAGCTGAAAATAAGGCATACCTTGGGCAAGTTTAATTCAGTATTAAAATACATTATCCAGTACAGAACTCTTCTCACTCTTAGACAGTTTAGATAAAGACACACTTTGAGTGATCTTATTTCAATATTAACTTACACGATCGTATTGTACCTATAAACATGCACACTTGATGTGCATTTTTGCTCTGGAATATCACACATATAAGTACTTATAGTTCTCGTTCAGCACTGCCTTTTTTTCATTAATCTTTTGTCCACATGAAAGTGCTCCTTTTTTCTTTCCTTCTGCTGGCTCATTCATGACTCTATGCCAAATTTCTACTTTGTTCGAGTTGTCGATTATTCTATGCCCTCTAGGACCTTTAACATGGGGCAATGTGCAGCTCTTTCCTAGGAGACATTCTGACTATCGACACAGTACTTCTCATGGCAATGGATCCGAGTAGGAGAAGATTGAGAACCCTCAGACCTATGACACTTCTCTTTCAATTACCGACAACGGACCTCACATGGTGATAGATCCAGGTAAGAAACGACACTTCTTTTTTCAATTACTGATAACAGACCTCACGTGGTGGTGGGGGACCCAGTTAAGAGAAGATTGAGAAACCTAAGACAAAGTCCTTCTCAACGTTTTTGCCTTATAAAGGTCTGGACTTTTGTTGTACAAATGCATCCATCTCTCAAAACTTCCACATAAGGTCATGTATTGACATCCGAATATGATGATATCATACTTCACACATCTTTTGAAATTGCCATATGTGGCAATTTCAAAAGATGGGTTAACAGTGTTAACCCATCTTTCATGGGTTAATGGTGTTACATAATGATGTCATGCACCACATTGTTTTAACAAAGGTCCATGGGTAAGTTATTACAGACAAAATTGACATTTCTTTAAGTGCAATCATCTCCTTAGAAAAATATGTAAAAACGAACAAGATAATTTACTTGTCATGAGGGATTTTACATAAGTATGTCTTCCAAAAAACTGAAAAATATAGGCTATTATCTTGTTGATGAAGAATTAAAAGATCTGAAATGGCTAATTAGTTATTTACTTTTTCTTCTAAGTTAAATTGGATCCTGGATGAAGTGCATTTCGTTTAGAAAGAGCCATTCAAAATTGCAAAAATATCATCCACATATCTGAACTACTAAGTAGGTTTAGGTGGAATATTGTCAAAACTAAATTGTTCAAAGTGTTCCATGAAGAAGTTGGTGATAGTAGGAGAAATAACCAGAATGTATTACAAAATGAAATAATTTAACAATATCTGAAAGAAATTCTTGTTAAGTAATTCAATGCTGGCAGATAAATTGACATAAGTAAACAAGGATATAATATCTAAACTAATCTGAAATTTTATTTTTATTGAAGTAGCAGTACTTCTAGTTGAAGTTGGAAGTAAATTAGATAAGAATGGGATTAAATGGGAGATGATTTCATTGTGTAGTGAGAGTCCATGTTTCAAAGTGATGACCTCATACCATGTGGTTTGAAAAGTACCATGATTGGTCTTTAGAGCATGATTTCTGGTTTATGTAATCCTCGATCCATAAACAGTATTAAATTTTGTTATAGGTTTTCCAGTCTTTCACAGAAGAGCGGGTTTCGTAGGAGTTTATAGAATTTCTTGCTCATGCAATTTAAATTATAAACTGGCTGTTGTGTGAATGTGAGGCAACTTTCATCTGACTAAAGATCACACGAAGTGGCAACCAATGACACTTCCAGTAGCATTTACAAATCTGAATGCTTATTCATGTTATCTTATAAAACTCTCATATACCATCTGTTTTTGAATAATGAGATTCCATTTCCATCCAGAATGAGGACATGTAGCCCACTCCTTCCAGACAATCATAAGGATTGTCATAATTTGGAGCATGAAGTATTCCATCTGCATCTGCCATGTTGTATTACTTTGCCTTGCTTTTTGTTTTATATTGTTATGTAATGTTTATATTAGTCATTGTCTATAAATACTTCCATAAGTGCACTTTCAATGCATTGCAAGTGTACTTAAGGCATTGGTGATTTTGAGTCTACATAAGGGTAGAAAGCTACAATTTCAGTATTAGTAACAGTTTTCCATGTAGTAGTTAGTTTGAAACTATATGGTGTGAAATTGTCTACCAAGATCAAATACATGTTTGGGATGTTGTCACAGACCTAGTGGATTAACTGCATGGCCAAATAAACCTAATGGGTACTAAAAATTTAATCATAGACAATTTTATTTATCTGAATGTTGACTGGGTTTCAGCAAAATCTCATGTGAAAAAGGAAGTCAAATTTATTGAGCTGTTACAGAAAGAACATGATTGAAAAGTATTGGACCTAATTATTGTGTTGGAAGTGGGGGGGGGGGGTCATTAAAAGATGTGACTGCTCTGCCACCAGATAGTGATCATGCCATCCTAGGAAGTGACTGTTTAGAAATGGTTATGTGATGAACTACAAAGTAGGACATTATGACTAGGTGGGGAGAATACTAAGTTCAGTCCCATGGTAGCAGTTAGATGGAAAGGATATCATCAGTGCATAGGAGGTATTTAAAAAATTGATGCATTATCAGAATAAAGTTATTCTGATGCATTATCAGAATAAAGTTGGAACTAGGTGTAGAAAGTTTTTTCACTTGGTTAGAAATTGCCAAGAAAATGTTAAAAACTTGCAAAGAAATTTTTGTTCAATTCTTTGCCCTAGCATAAGCAAACAAATATGTGTGTCAAATATCTTCACGACTAGGCAGACACTGATGATTTCACATCAGTTGCCGTAGTATCCCATAATTGAAACCAGTCTGGTTAATGGCATTATAGCTTTATGGCTTTCTATTATGGAATATCAAGGCAACTGACAGAACGTCATCAACCTCTATATACAGAGGTAGCCTAGTCCTGAAGATACTTCTTACACAAACTTTGTTTACACTTAAAGGATTAAACAAGAATATAATTTCTGTGCAAGTTTAGTTTAATTCCTAACCAAGTGAAATTAAGATTTACAGCTTTTATACAGAAAGTCTAAGTGTGAATGTGAAAATTCACTGACTCCATAAACTAGACAATCTAAAAGAATTCTGTTGTTACACTGCAAGTAAAAGAAAGAAATAATGAATGTGAAAGAATAACTTGTGAATGTGGATGGTATGCCAAAGAGATTGTTGAACAAATTGGGTACCCATGTTCCTAAAGGTTATTAACCTATTATATGCAACAGAGCTCAGTGCTACCTCAGTTTCTGAATCAAGAAACTGAGGTGTATGAGGAGCAGGCAGTAGAGCTTGTGATTGTGTGAAAATACTAGTGGTGGTGGTAGATGGTGTTGGTGTAGTTGTGGATGAGGTGGTGGAGGCGGAGAGTTGTAGAGTGGGTGCCCTCCCTTGATGAGTCTTTGGATTCCTGGAGGTGTGTCACGTAATAATAATAATAATAAACTGAATAAGAATTCAGTAGTAGGGACTGATGGGATGGATGCTAAAAGAGTGCTCGACTGAACTGGCTGTGCCTCTTGCCTGGCTGAATAGTTTGAGTCTCAGCATAGGAAAGAATGTATGATCTCTCAGTATCTGAAGTGGTGGAGAATATTTTAGAAAAGTAGGAAGATCTTGTATGTAGAACTGGGTTGACAGCAAATTTGTTACTTTGCATTGAACAGTGTGAATTTACTAAGGGAAGATTATGTTTAAGTAGCTTGCTCACGTTTTGTAATAATGTTACAGTTGATATAAACGAGGGAAATGGATACACAATATTTTTGGACTTCTCTAAGGCTTTTGACAGGATACAGCTTAAAAGTCTGATAAGTTGAGGGATATGGGGATGTTAGTCTGTAAGATTTATGGTGACCAGTGATGAATCACGCCTTGGTTCATTGTTATTCATTCTTTACATTAATGACATAGTTAATTGAAAGACAGTTTACAAAATGGCAAATCATCGAACCATAATTTAACAAATGGTAATTCACTATAAAGGTAGTTTATCGAATAAACAATTCGTCAAACTACAGTTTGTCGCAAATGCAGCTGAAAACAATTCACCAGTAATTTTTCAATGAACGCTTTCATAATTCATTGAAAAAGTAATTTTCTTGCAGACTATTGTTTGAAAGTGTTTGGCAACAATACTTAACATTACTCATGACACAGATAACACATGTAAGTAGTCATTGAGACATAATAATTATTTTATTGTATTTTAGAACAAATTTTTTGTAAGTATGCATATTGCTTCATTGTATTCATAGTGATTTTCTACACAACAAATTTCATTCTACATAATTTTTTCACAACAACAACAATGATCAGATTGAAGTTTTCATGTAGATCTTAACCGTAAAATTTCATTAAATTTCGTCCTGCCAGAGCAGAATAACTAATATCATCTTGGAACTTCTTTATGAAAATGTTATAATGAAAGTGATCCAGTTGTAACTAAAATTGAACTATGCAGACAACTTCTTGTACAGGTAACTTTTTCAAATTCCACTGAGTCAGATAGTTATTGTAATATATAATTTCGACATGTTACCCTGAATATAATTCAACTGAAAATTGAAACTGTTCAACAATTTTTTGTAAAAATTTCAAATACCAAATCTGAGTAAAATTCATCCTATTATAACTGGTGTGCATGCAGAAGTGCCATATCATACTAATACTACTACTACTAATAATTATTATTATTATTATCGGAGACCTCCATGGAGTCAAGGACTCATCGATGATGGCTGTAAATTACCCAACCCAGCTATCATACCTTCCCTTAAATTCATTTACACTAGATGCACTCACTACCCCCTAAGGGCATATTATTCCACTCACTCGCTGCTCTCTTGGAGAAAAACCTAGCTTTTACCCCTTTCTTGACTGTGAACAAATTTAACTTCCATGGATGCTCCTGTGTTTTCTCCCCGCCTTCAAAATAATGAAAACTTTCATCATTTGAAATGCTATAACACCCATTCAAATGTTTATAGACCTCTATCATATCACCCCTCTTTCTTCTGTTAACCAGAGTCTGCAATCCACATACTCTCAATCTATCCTCATAATCTAAATCCCATAATCTGCATATAATCTTTGTAACTCTTCTTTGCACCTTTTCCACAGCTTCTTTATCCCCTTGGAACCCGGGAGACCAAATCTGCACACAGTAATCCAGGTGTGGTTCTTATCAAACCCTTATAAAGAGGTACAATTACTTCCTTATCCTTACATGTCAAGGTTCACTTCAACATAGCAATTATCCTCCGAGTTGTATTTGCAACTTTTGCTATGTGACCTTTGAACTTTAAATTCTTATCCATCAATACAAATTCCACTCCCTTGCCTCTTCAGTTTCTTGTAGCATAACCCTGCTAATATAATATGCCTCTGGAACTCTTCTTCTTTGAGTGCCATCTCCTATTGGAGGTCGGCGACCACCTTGGCAAATTTTGAGTGTTTCTCAGCCACTCTGAGCAATCTCTCAGAGTTCATGCCACTCCACAGTCTGATGTCTGCCAGCTAAGATTTTCTTCTTCCATTTATCCATCATCTCCTATCAGAGGTTGGCAACCACCTTGGCAAATTTTGAGCATTTCTCAGCCACTCTGAGCAGTCTCTCAGAGTTCATGCCAGTCCACAGTCTGATGTCTGCCAGCTAAGATTTTCTTCATCTTCCTTGTCCTCTTCTTCCATTTATCTTCCCATTTATAATCAATTGAAGTATCTTATATTTTTCATTATGAAGTAGGTGGCCAAGATATGCAGTTTTCCTTCTTTTTATGGTATCTAAAAGTTCACATGATTTCCCCATTTGTTCCAGTACTTCTTGATTGGATGTTTTTGCTGTCCATGGGATTTTTAACATTCATCTGTATAACCACATCTCAAAGGCTTCGAGTCTTTTTATTGATGTTGTCTTCAAGGTCCAAGTTTCTGCACCATACAGTACAGACCATGCATACCATTTAACCATGTGTACTCTAAGCTCTAAATTTAAACTGCAGTTACACAGTGTTGATTTCATCAAGAGAAAATTTTTTTCTTGCCATTTCAATTCTGACTTTTATTTCCATTTCTGGATTGCAATCTTCATTTAATCAGCATCCGAGATATTTAAACTTTGCCACTCTCTTTTTATCTGTTTTCCATTTAAAGAAAGTGCTGAATTAAGAATTGGTTTCTTGCTCATGACCATGAATTTAGTTTTGATGATATTTATTTTTAATCCCATTTTTTCATTCTCTTCATTCACTAGTTCCAGAAGACTTTGAAGATCCTGAATATTGTCAGCCAGGAGAGCTCTGACATCAGCATATCGGATGTTACTGATGATTTCACCGTTTACACTAATTCTTTCCTTTCAAGACTTTTTGAAATATGGCTTCTGAGTGTATGTTAAACAAAAGAAGAGGTGACAGCACACATCCTTGCCTTACCCCTCGTTTGATGTTAATGGAGTCTGTAATAATGTCATCAACTTGAACAGATGCCTTTTGGTTCCAATACAAGTTTTCAATGATCCTAATATCTTTACCATCTAATCCAATTCTTTTTAATAGTGCAATCATTTTTAGCATGTTGGACTTTCTCGAAGTCAATGAAGCAAATGAATATTTCCTTGTTTTGGTCAATACATTTTTGGAATAAGATCTGAGAACAGAAAATAGCCTCTCTCTTGTTTCCAAACCGTTTCTGAAGCCGAATTGGTTGGGTATCACTGATGGTGTCTTCACATTTTCTATATATTCTTTTTTGAATTATTTTGAGAACGTTCATTAGGCTGATCATTCTATAGTCATTACAAGTTTTCGCATTTGCCCTTTTAGGTATCATGATGAAGGTCGACTGTAACCAGTCTTGAGGGATTATGCCTGTATCATAGGTCTTATTAAATAGCTTTATAATAAGATATTAATGTTAAACTTTACTAATATATTAATGCTGTCACCTTCTAATAGCTTTATTATTTCTGCTCGTATTCTATCTGGGTCTAAGGCTTTACTATTTTTAGCTGAGTTTAGTGCACATTCTACCTCTGATCTTAGAATGCATGGACCTTCCATACGTTCATAAGTATTTTCTGGGTTCTGTCTGTTATCAGTAAAGAGTTCTATATATTTCACCCATTCTTGTATTTTCTCATCCTTTTTGGATATTATTTCTCCCTTTTTTGTTTCACTCCAAAGTGCATAACTTTACACTTACTAACATTAAACCGATAGCCATTTTCGTTTGCTCAGATTTCCAGTATATTCAAATCATTTTGTAATTGCTGAATATCAATCAATAGCATCCCTGATTGCTCTGCATATCTTCGCATCATCAGCAAACAATTGTAAATCTGATGATAGACCCTGCTTGATGTCATTAATGTATAGATTGAACAATAATGGCCCAAGGACTGAACCCTGAGGTACACCACTGGTTACTTTAAATCTGGCAGATTCACACCCAATGTATACCACTTTTTTGATATGTGTCAGCCATCCCCTGATCATGATATGATAAAACATCTACTATTATCTTCTGTGGATCTCCTTCTCTCAATATATAAGAGAATACTTGCCGAGGAAGAGTTTCCGGATTCTTGGCATAAGTCAGTTGTCATTGCAATCCCAAAACCAGGAAAGGATCCAACACAAGCAAATAATTATCAACCTATTGCTCTGACCATTTGTCTTTGTAAGATATTAGAGAAAGAAAGCAATAATCTTCTCTCCAATACACAGTGTGGCTTTTGTACAAATCGTTCAACTTTAGGCCATTTGGCTCATTTAGAAATTCATTTTAGAAATTATGGACTTTACAACCGTGTTATAAATAACTATTTTAATTTACCGATGTTTCGACCTTCATATTAAGGTCATTGTCTGAAGCATACACAAATATACAAGGACAAGCTGAGTTACATTTCCAATAGTATGCTGAAGAGACAATGATTTGATCAATGGTTATTCTACTGGCATGACCTCTAGTGAAAATATAATATATAAAAAATTTAATAAAAAATTAAATTAAATTAAAAATTAATTAATTAGAAACTACATCAAAGCTATATTCTATTTAAGATAACATCAGAAAAACATTGTTTCATATAGATAGTTTTCTTACAGTAACAATGATGTTCTAATTTGACATGACAATTGTTATATTAGATTTAAGATTCTGGATTATCTACAGTCTAGCAGACTTTATAGCAAACTATAAACAGGACTGTAGATAATCCAGAATCTTAAATCTAATATAACAATTGTCATGTCAAATTAGAACATCATTGTTACTGTAAGAAAACTATCTATATGAAACAATGTTTTTCTGATGTTATCTTAAATAGAATATAGCTTTGATGTAGTTTCTAATTAATTAATTAATTTTTTATATATTATATTTTCACTAGAGGTCATGCCAGTAGAATAACCATTAATCAAATCATTGTCTCTTCTAGCATACTGTGTGAAATGTAACTCAGATTGTCCTTGTATATTTGTGTATGCTCTAGATGATGACCAAAATGTCAGGAAATTAAAATAGTTATTTATAACATGGTTGTAAAGTCCATAATTTCTAAAATTAATGCTGATCACTGTGTAACACTAAAAGAAAGGGTTCATTTAGAAACTTGTATAAGAGATGCATTCCTGAAGCAAGAACATCTGGTTTCAGTTTTCTTTGACATGGAAAAGATTGTGACAGCTTGGAGATATGATATATTAAAAGATCTCTATAACCTATATATCAGAGGACATCTTTGTGTATTTATGAAAAACTTTCCATGTCAGAGTGGAAAGTATACTGTCTCATCAAGAACAGGATGTTCCCTAAGGCATTCTTAAGTGTGACACTTTTTCTATTAAAGTTAATTCAATCACTAAATAGCTTTATCCCACTGTAGACAGTGCTCTATATTAAAGATGCCAAGAAATTATATATTTGGTTTAATCCTTTATCCAAGTGTTAAGCAAACAGTTTGCTCCTGAAATATCATCAGGACTGGGCCAACTCGTATATAGAAGCTTATGACTTCACATCACTTGCCTTAGTATCCCATAATGCAAAGCACATATTCTTATTGGCATGTATAATGCTATGCATTATGGGAAGGGTCACTACCCAGACTGGTTTCAACCTTTATTGAGGCCTAAGCAAGACATTGCTGACTATAAGGATGAAGCAAAATGCTTTTATAATCCCTGCTATCTGATAAGGTTGCTATGTAGGGAAAAGTTTATGAGCTAAGTGCTCTGCCTGAGTGTGTGCGATTTAAAGATCTTCATTTGGAAGTAGGATTGGCCTTGGGTCTCCTATGTTTGGAGAAGTCTGTTTCATCATAATTTGCTGCTTGTTGAACTAATTCATTTGGATGTGAAGAGGATGCTGAGAAGAACTTTACTGCTGAAGACTGCAGGAAAGAGTAGATGTAGGGGATATTTGTATCCCGGTGGAGTTGGACATTTCTGATATACCATGGTGCGTTTAAGATCATGCGGAGACATTTTTTTTTGCACTCTCTGTAGTTTGAGGATATTTGTACTTGAGGTGTGGCTCCAGACTGGGGATGCATAAGTAATAATGGTTCGAATCATCAACTGATAAAGGAGCAGTTTTATTTTGGTATCCAGCTTGCTATTCCTATTGATAAGAGGGTAAAGCTGTGCAATGATTTTTGATGCTTTTGTACATGAGGTTTTTATATGTGGACTGAAGGTTAGTTTTCTGTCCAGCAGTACACCCAGATATTTGGCTTCTGCTTTCCAGGGAATCTTGATATTAAATAGGAAGATGTCATCTTTGGGAGATATTGAGTTTTTAGTGAAGATCAATTTCTTCCTTGGAATATGAGGGATGGGATCAATGTAGTTTGGAAGCATTTTGGATAGTTTTTCCCAGGGAATGAAGGTGTGAAGCGAAGGGGTGAAGTCCCCTCTGATAACCCAGCTGGAGCAGAATAGGATTGTGGTTTGATGATAATTCATTCAATGATTCCAGGGTGTACTGCAGGTTGACATTCTGAAGGACAGCTATATCCAAGACATTGGATGAGCCAGTCGGACTGTGGTGAGTTGGCACTGAGAGGCCAGCCACAGCTGCACAATTTGAGCTTGTATAGGTAAAGTGGATGCAGCCATTCCTATTTATAGACCTACTGCTCCAGGCATGATGTTTTGCGTTTAAATCTCCGGCGATAATAACCGGTAGTTTATCTCTGAGGATAGCATCCAGATCTGTGGTCAGCAATATTTTTGATGGTGGGTTATAAGCAGCATAGATTTTTATGTTTCTGACAGAGTGTGTGTGATGACATTGATACCTGCGACATCGCGATTAGTGGTTGTAGGGATGGCTACAGCATGATGGTTGATGTGATTTTTGATGAGGATAGCTGTACCACCACCACCTCTATAATCCAGCTTATCATTCCTGTAAAGTTGATATCCTTTAAATTTAGGATTGTCAGCAGGTCTCAGGTGAGTTTCATTAATTAATAATATATCTGGATTATATCTCTCATCGGATTCCTGCACTTCTAGTATTTTATTTTTAAGGCCGTTGGCATTCCGTGCAATAATGATTAGAGAATATGGGGTGAATTTTTCCTTATGTATTGGAGAGTGCAGATAAAATGGACTGTGTTTGCTGCAAGAAACTTTTTGTAGTGCTTAGTGATAGATTTGCATTACTGAAATCCTGTAACATATTTACAAGAGAAGAGGTGATGATGGCTGTTATATTTGAATGTGGATTTGGCATATTCTGATCATGGACTGCTTTTTTGGGGTGGGCCACATCAGCATATGTTCTTGTTTGGTGTTGAAGATTTATTTTCTTGGGGGGCTCAGTTGATGGTGGGTGAACACCTGTCATCTTGTTCAAACTAATAGGAGCCTGATGAACTACTTGAGCTTCTGGGGCTCTCGTTTCTGATAATGAGGTAGATTGATTAACTCAGTTTGCCTATTTTTTGGGTGGCGGCCACCACAATTAGCGCACTTAGCCGGGGTGGTTTTTGACTTGGGGTGGGTGTCACCACATTTTAAACATCTGTATTGAGCTTTGCACAACTTCTGGGCATGACCAAATTTTTGGCATCTATGGCACTGCCCAGAAGATGCTCTCTTTCTCATTGGTTCTGGGGTGATTTTAAGTCCACAGATTGATTTTAGATTGTAAATGTCTTTGTAAATATTATGAATCTCTACTAAGACTTGAGGCATAGGTGTCTTATTTGATCTGAACATTCTAGTGATGACCTTTATGGGAGATAGATCCTGTAAGTTGAGGTCAGTAACTATTTCATTCTCGTAGGACCACTTTCAGATTTTTTTTGAAGTCAAGTGAAAATGTGTGATATTGTGTTCCTCTTGTTTCCAGCTCCTTTGTAAGATTTCTATAATCAGCCACCGTGGCTGGTTGAATTTTTATGCCCTCATCTACATTTTTAGCCGATCTATAACTTATTTCTAAGTTAGCCATGGTGGTTCTTAGTGTTATCCATTTCTGCTTTTCCCTTAGGATAATCGGTGGCACCTTTTCATTGGGGGAGGCAGAGGGATCTGAAATGGGAGCATCCTCATCCATACCAACATCATTTGTTGGCTCATCAGCTAGAGTTTTTTGCTTCTTACGAGCGTGGATCTCTCCATGATCAGAAGGATTAGAGGCAGAGACAACTAGATTGAGTTTTTCCTCCATTTAAGGAGAGTCTTCATTTTCCTCATCACCAACCTCAAGTGAAGAATATAAGTTTAAGTAGCTGGGCCAATCTCGTTCAAATTTTTTGAGAAGCTTTTTAACAAAAGTGAGTGCTAGCCCTTTATCGAGTGACTTGATAATGATGTTGGGGTCGATCATGCTAGTAGGCCATTTCAGCTTGAACTTCTTTTGGAGTTTATTAACGAGTATAAGAGCCGGCTCTTTATCGATCAAATCAGTGACGACGTCTAGGTCAGGCACGCTCATATCAATTTAATTGCGTGTGAGCGCTAGTAGAAATCCCGCAGGTCTAAAGACCTGCCAGCAGAAATTTTGTAAAAAATCCCGCAACTGCAAAGGACTGCCAGCAATACCAAGTGTAGGCTAAACGAAGCAATAGCAATTAAATTGCATCAAAAATGAAAGTCTTATCTTGTGCTCCACTATCAGTAATCAGATGAGTTTTTTCATCTTCAATCAATCACTAATTTATAGTATCAATCACTCTGATAATCCTGAAGAAAACATCATTCACTAATCGCATTCAAATCAAAATCAATCGAGTCATAGATCATGGCATTGAGATCTAAGGTTGAATTAATGCCAAAGTCATATTTTAATATACGATTAGCCAAAAGGTGTCACACCTTATTATTAAAATACTCTGGATTAGCGATAGTTGTTGGAAGTTTTTCCACTCGGTTATATTATAAATTAAAGATACCAAGAAATTATATACTTGATTTAATTCTTTATCCAAGTGTAAGGAACAAACTTTGTTTTCTTACACTTGGATAAAGGATTAAACCAAGTATACAATTTCTTGGTATCTTTAGTTTATAGTATAACCAAGTGGAAAAACTTCCAGTGCTCTATTTGTTGGTGACTTCACAATTTACTGTCCCTCTTGTAACATGAGGATAATTGAAAGACAACTTCAGCAAGCAATTGATCTTGTTTCTCTATGTACTCTTATAATAGGTTCAGTTTCATCGCACAAAACAAGTGTCTATGTATACTTTTCTGTTGAAGATTCACTTTTCACCCAGATCCTGAATTAAGAATGGGACAAACTGTTATTCCAGTGGCAATAGAAGCCAAGTTCTTGGGACTCGTTGTTGACAGAAAACTTACATTCCTTGCACTCTATCCACTACTGAATGGGACGCAGATTGATCTTCATTGCTTTCTTTATCATGCACTTATACATTCAAAAAGTGGATCATATGGTTCTACAAGGCAAGTGGCCTGCAATGTTGGAGCCCATCTGTCATCAGGGGTGTATGGATAGCTACTGGTGCCTTTTGCACATCACTCACACAAAGTCTTTATGTTGAAGCAAATGAATTGGTTCTATCACTAAGATTGAAACAGTTTTCTCTTAATTGTCCTAAAGATAAAGTCTCTTCCAGATCATCCTACATGGACTAGTCTCTTTTTTCTGTGTTGGGAAACTCAATATCACACATGTCAGACTGCCATACATCCTTTTGGTATGCATGTTAAAGAGCCAATGCAAGCTGTTGGCACATTGCCTACACCAAACATAACAACATCCCTCCATGGCAGGTTTGCACTTCATCCTGCAACCTCTCACCTTGTCAACTACAGAAGTCTCATACTCCATCATCAGTCTACCTGCAATTGTTTAATGCACACAAAGCAATCAGCCCACTCTTTCTTGTCCATCCATACTGATGGTTCAAGAACTGACACCTGTGTTGGCTGTGCTGCTGCTGCTGTGTTTCCTGACATTACTATCTCCAACCTGATCCCAACTGATTGCAATAATTATACAGCAGAGTTGCATGCCATTCAGCTTGTACTTGTGCATTTAAAAAAAAACTGCTACCAAAAGTGCATAATTTATAGACTCTGAGCTCACAGGCTATCTCCTCTCCCTATGTATAACACCTGTTGTACAAAATGAAAACCCTTAATTTTGATGTTGGGTTGTGCTGAATTCCCAGCACGTTGGAATTAAGGAAAATGAGATTGCAGCTGCTAGATCAGCTCATACTTTCTCTGCATACTGTTTGACACTACCATATATAGACTACAGACTGTTTATAAGATCCAGGCTAATTGCTCATTGGCAGTCATCATGGCAGGAAGCACTGACAAATGAATTACATGATATTAAGCATTGGTGTTCTAGTCAATGTGAGAAAAGAGAGGAAATTGTTCTTGCTAGGTTCCTGATAGGTCACAGTCATCTTACACATTTACTGAGGGCTGATGAAATGCCTGTGCATGTGAAAAATGCAATACATGTCTCACCATTTGTCATTCTGGTGGAATGCCAGCACTTTATATGAGAGAGGAATGAAATTTTTACCTATCTAGCCAAGCCATATACACTCAGGCAGTTGTTAAAAAATTCAGAAAAATTGCATGATGTGTTTAACCTTTTACAAAGAAAATTAATTTGTACAAACACATATGACTAATTTTATTTATATGTAGATACTTTTTTGTACAAACATTTTTGACTATTTATGTATTGCTGTAACCTTTGCTATGATGCAGTATGACCTTTGCTGTTCTTCCAGCAATAAACCAACCTCATTTTGTCAATGGGCACAATCACTATTTTAGCTGTATTCATAGCCTATCTGAGGCCAATTTTTCCAGACTCACCAAGTGTCTCTTTTGTTTTAAAATTTTTAAGATTTTAAATTTTTGAAAATCAATATTTTCTGTAAAAATGCAATATATAGATTGTTTATTTATTAAATTTTGTATATACATAAAGACTTAATACTTGGTTGTTTTAATCTGTGTAACAAACGTTTTTTACACCTTCCTTTTTCTATACCAATTTATGCCATTGCTAATCATGAATTTATTTTTACCTTGTATACTGCTATGATCTCTACTGGTACAGTATGACTATATGTGTCCTTTCATCATAAAATCCTAAACAAACAAAACAATCAACATTTGTCAAAGCATTTGGAACAAAAAAAAAAACCTACACAGACACTATTCCACAAATCCTGGTTTGAATCGGAGAGACCATTCCTGGATGTGGCACAAGTTGTACAGAACCCCAGTTAACTATAACAGAACCGATGGTATGATTTTATTTAGATTATGGCATACCACCCTATGTACCTATCGTTTAAAAGCAGGAATCACCACAAAGACTACTGTCATTCTTCATGCATGTGACTGTTATCCAGATCCTTTCAGTTTATCTTTGCTGAGTGTGTAGTGTTAAATGGCCGTTGATAATTGTTGTTTGAACTAGTAAAATGTTGGCTTGTAAATAATTAACTTTAGTTAGTAAATTATTTATTTGCATTCCATTGCATTGCTTTCTGTTTCAGATGCTTAATAATAGCAATGGCTATGGAAAGAAAAATAGTCAAGTGTATTGAATGTCTGGTTTAAGTTTGTTCCACTATCTGACTAATGTCTTCTGATGATAATAGGATTTTTCTTTTCTATTCTGGTATAACATTTCTGTACTCTATAAGTATACAAAACAATATACTTATATTCTGAAGTATACTAAACAAATATGCAAATTTTTTATCATCATCAGCTTTCTACCAACTGAACTTTAATCCATTTAAGCTGACATTGTGTGAACTCCAGACCTGTCAAATACATATTTATACCCGAAAAGTACATTTAACTGCTGCTACTGCTACCAAATATACCTCAGATAGTATTTTGTAGGAAAAAACCCAGAAAACCAACCCTTAGTTAATATAATGATCATCACTGGTTAAACTAAACATCTTACAAGTTTCATCACCTGTATATTGGATGACTTATTTTATATCACTCTTAAATGTAGGTAGAAGAACCTGTATCATGTTGGTGCCATATATTGATTAAGGAGTTGAATTGCACATCACCTGCACTCTGATGAGCAGGTGATGTGTGGCATACTGCCTCTTCTTGGCGTTGTGGCCCGTTTCCAGAAAAATAGGTTCTGGCACACCAAGTGAGCATTCTCACTACAAAGAATATGTTAACTTATAGTTTATTTTCTCTTGCTCCCTCATTCTTTTGTATCCTTTATTAATTTTTTTTACATACCTTCATAAATAAAAATATGAGGTTTAACAACACTGATATGTCCAATGCTGCTAAATTATATAATTGTTATACAAAAATTTTAATTTATCTTTCTGCCATAACAACTATCTAATTTTTTCTTGAAGTTAAATCCACTGCTTAAATAACTAACCCATTGCTGAAAGCCATTCTGCATAATTTCAGTCCTAACAGTTCATATTTTTTTATAATTTTCTTCTTCAATATGTGTTGCAAAACAAACTGAACAGAACAAAACATGCAATTTACAACATAATATGCTGGCCTCATAGCCTTAGTTGCTTCAGCCATAAGTCAGAACAGTCATAAACCAATTTTCACTATTCCATATTGTAGTCTTGTTGAGCCATGTACAAAAATTATCCTGCTATCTTAAGGCGCTGTGATCCACTTATAAAGCATCAGTTAAATTTTTCTCCATCTCATTTTTAGATAACAGTCATCAGATTACAGCTAACCAACAATCTCACACATTTACTCAAATTTTCTCTTGACATCCATTAAAATTTAGATAGGTAAAGTTGTGAGCCATAACCCAACCAGAGAGTATCATAACTTCCTTTCAATTAAAATAGTGTAACCAGCATAAATCCTGAATTCAGTTACTATTTTCTAATGCCTGTTTAGTCAACTTATATCCATTTAATACAATTTCTTTTTTTTTTTTTTTTTTTACTATATTGCATATACTAATTACATATACTATTGCATTTGTTCACATTAAATTTTAGACACTTCTTTCCTTAATACTTTTGAAATTGTTTCCAATAATCCTGTAAAGCAACTGATTACTCTTTCTACCTTCACACTATCAGCAAAGAGAGAAATTCTGTTTTTATTATTTGAACATAAATTCACTTATTAATATAATAAACAACAAGAGACCTAAGATTGGTAGCCTAATCTTTGGAGGGTGGTTAATTAAGTCACTTCAATGGTGTTTTTCTAGGAGGACGAAAGACATCAACTTAATTTTCCTATCCACACTTGATCTAATGGGAAAATTATGCTTGTGAATACAATATAATCCATAGATTCTAGTGTGGGGAAGGGACTAAATTTTTACAGTTTCAGTTGACTGCAGAAACCACTCACTTAGCAGGTTAGTCATAAACTAAGAACAATAATAGAATGCTTACATAAAAAGCTTCTTGTTCATAAAATTTTTGCCTGATGTATTGCACACAAGACAAAAATCCATTCTCCTCTGTGAGAAAAATAACCATCGTATTCTTTGCTGAACTACAAAAGTATATGTACATGTAATTATTTCTAGTTAAAAAAAAAAAAAATAAATGAAACACCCACTTAGTTACGTGCCAGATTAAGAGTTGTGATCAGTAAATAATCATATTTCCAATTTTTGCAGTTTTACTGATTGTAAAATATTTTCAGGAAGTGAAGGCATAATTGAAGATGCTATTCTACTTGGTGCTCCAGTTGCTGCTAATATTAATAGTTGGAGACCTTTTTCCCGTGTTGTGAGTGGCCGTATTGTAAATGGTTATTGCAGGTAAATTTATCAACTGAATGCAGAACTTTTTTTTTTATATATATAACAATCACTTTAATATTCTATTAATGTTAATTCATATGTTTAATGAATTTATTCTTAATACTGAATTTAGTAAGAATAGAGTAATTTAGATATGGTGGTATAGTAAGAATAAATTCGCAATTATACATCATCATATACATTGCATCATATTATATTGCAATACTGAAACGAACCTTGACGTGTAAAGATAAAGAAGTCATATTGCCTCTTTACCAGACTACCAGACTTTGATAAGATCTCACTTGGACTATTGTGCACAGGTCTGGTCTGCTGATTTCTGTGGAGAGAGTGCAAAGGAGAGTGTAAAAAATTATATCAGGATTGTGGAATATTGATTATGAAGATATAATAAAAGTTGAGAATTTGTAGGCTGTAGACACCAGCAAACAGGAGAAAGAGGATGATATGATTAAGACTACAAACTTCTGAAAGGGTTATACAGAATTTCAGTTGATGGAATTTTTCATTTTATGCACAGTGGGGAAAGGATGAGGGCATCCCTGGAAGTTGAAAACGAATGCTGTCAGGAAGGGAGTGAGGGCTAGATTTTTCTGTCACAGTGGTGTGTGAATGGAATGGATTGCCATTGGTTGTTGTGTGTGCAAGTAGCATTGATTGAATTTAAGAAGAGGTATGACAGCTGGTGCAAATAGTATGTCCTCCCTCATGAGTTCTTGACTCCCTGGAGGTCTCTCTTAATAATAATAAAACTAATTATCCAATTTATCCAAACTAATAGTTCATAATCCAGTTCCATATCCTCTGATTTTGTAACAGCCTTCTATGTTCTATCTTGTCAAAAGCCTTAGCATTGTCCACAAGTATCCATTTCCCCTGGTCTATCCCAGCCATATCATTATAAAATGTTTAATAAACCCATGATTGCATATCAATCATTGCGCTGCCCTTCTGCAATGGGATAATCATACATTCTTTCCACTTCTGTGGAATTTTCCCTATGCTGAGATTCATATTATAGAGCCAGTCAAAGGCTCATCCACTTCAGCTGAACAACCTTTATCCTTCATATTGATATCTCCATCAATCTCTATTGTGGATTTTATTCAGTTTATGCAGCATCTCTACTATCTTCTCATAAGATTTTGAAGTTTCTACATTTCTTGTAGACAGAGCATTGAACTTCACGTTGTATACACCAGATGGCTTTTGGCAAAATGGGCACTCAGTAGTTGAATAGTCTTTTTTTGCATCTGTCACTCTCATACCATCTAGATTGATTCAATGCAGTTATTTCACAGTCATAGAATTCCTTTGGGTTGTCTTTAGCTTGCAGATCCAGTTTCTTTTCAAAAACTTAGCTTTCCATACAGTACTTGTAACTCTACTTGATGAAGTCCCATGTGTGGTCTCTGGATCAAAGTTTTGGGATTGTCTAATCATTAGGGTGCCCCATAATTCTTAGTACAGTTTTGATCTTTAACTGCTTCAAAAGTATCACGGTTACAGAGTTGCAATAAATATCATTTAAAAGTATAACTATTACAATTTTTGATGCATGAATATTATTATTTCATTATATTTTTCTTATATTTTTTAGACTGATGTGATTGAAGATGGCAAATGTTGAAGAAAAAGTCAATTGCATCCTGTGGCTTGCTCTCAAGTCCATAACATCAGTAAGAAGAAATTCTCTGCCTATTATAACAAGGAGGTTCTCTAAAGAAATTTAATTAATAACTGGATTAAAAAATTCAAAGAAACTGGATCAATTCATGACAAACCCAGTTCAGAGAGGCATTCATTAAGGGAAGCGAACGCGGTTGACTTTTTCAGATGAAGCAACATTCCACATAAGTGGGAAAGTTAACCATCGCAATTGCCGCATTTGGTATACAGAGAAGCCTCAGGAAATGTGGTAACATGAAAGAGACTTACCAAAAGTTAATGTGTGGTGCAAGGTTAGGAGGTGTTGCATTATTGGGCCATTCTTTTTCATTGAGCTTACTGTCAGGGAGTGAATCTTATTTAGCAATGCTTCAGAATTTTTTTTTTTTTTATTCCCAAATTAAAGAGGTTAAATCTTATGAATAAAACCATTTGCCAACAGGATGGGGCACCGTGTCACTATGTGACGCAGGTACAAAAGTTTTTAGATGACACTTTCACAGACAGGTGGATCAGTAGAGGAAGTGTTCTTGCATGGCCACCTCGGTCACCTGACCTGACTACATTAGACTTTTTCTTACTGGATCACATCAAAACAGTCATGTATGCTTCAAAACTGCTTCTCTTGATGACCTTAAGACTAAAATTACAAACGCAATCAATGCAGTCACTGCTCAGCAACGACTAAACATTTTCCGGAACTCGAAAATCACCTAGTTATATGCATCGTACAAGATGGCGGTCATGTTGAGCACTAATAAGAAACAAATCATTGTAGATAAAACTTAATTACATACTCTTTAAGCTGTTATATACTATAAATCTGTAACTTTTAATAATGGTGTTCCTATTAAAGTTTAAAACTGCACTAAGAATTATAGGATACCCCATAATGAGAAGCTTTAGGTTAATAGCTTTTTTTGTGAGCAGGATTCACATTTACTAAAAACAAATACAGCCTGTTATCAACTTATGACCACTCCTACTTATGATGGCCATCCCATTAATCTTTTTATATTATTTTTGACTCCTGATGTTCATTTGTAAAGTCTAATGGTTGCAACTGTCTTGCCATTAGCAATCATGTTTGGGTATTAGTCTGTGTTGGCTACTATTTTTTAGCAACTTCATTAGCAAAACTGTTTTGTGTACACTGTACAATTAACATTCCTGAAGCTGACCTACACAATCTTAGCATTTTGGAATGTTAATTGGTAATATATCCTTAGGGTTCATGCAGTATATAATTATATATAATGTAGCATATGTGTGTGTGTGTATATATATATATATATACAGGGTGTTCGGGATAAATTTGACAGTTTCGTAAGGAAAAAGAAAATCTTCTTTGTATCTATTAAATTTAATGAATTGACAAAAAACATTACAGGCAGAGTTAATTACAATACTATCAACAAGATTTACTCAAAATAACCACCATTAGCATCGATCACAGCTTCAATCCTGCTTCGGAACCTCGAACAAGCTGATGCTACAGTCTCCCTGGGAAGGGCCGCAAAAACTGTTTTAATTTTATCCATTAACTGGGCTTTTGTATTACTGGAAGTGCGATTGGTGTCTTTTTCAACTGCGCCCCATACAAAATAATCCATGGGGTTAAGGTCTGGGGAGTTTGGAGGCCAAACATTTGGACTGGTGAAGTCGTAGAAATTTTCAGACAACCATTTTTGACTTTTCCCAGAGGTGTGGCAAGGGGCCGAATCCTGCTGCCATACATACGGCCTACCATTGGCTACCCTTGTTATCCAGGGCTTGACTACAGTGTTTAGCAACTCCACGTAGCCATCTGAAGTCAACCTGAGGCCCTCTTGGAAAAAATGCGGAGGCATCACATTGCCTTCAGAGGATACACATCCGAAAACCATTACAGTTTGGGGAAATTTAGTCTGCATTACACGAGGAATGTCCTTTGTACTGTATGCAAGCCATCTGTTATTCTGCGTGTTGTGTTTTTGATCCTGGCAAAAGTTTTTCTCATCGGAAAAGAACCAGATTGTTTGTGGTTCCGCAGGATGTTTCACTTTGCTTAGAAGTTTCTTCGCGTTTATCAAACGTTTTTCACGGGCCTTTTCTGTAAGCAGCTGACCTTTGCGGCGCTTGTATGAGTAGTAGCGGAGGTCTTCATTGAGTGCAAGCTTCATAGTAGAGGCTGCAACATTCATTTCACGTGACAAAGCCCGAATTCCAATGCCAGGGATCTTCAACACCTGTTCCTGCAGATTTGCGAGGAATTCTGCTGTACGAACGCAATCAGATCGTCTGCTAGGGATCTTTCTTCTTGCTACATCCTCGTAGTCACCATTGCAAGTCTCTAGTTCATGCCTGATTGTTTTTACTGTATTCAGGGAGCATTGGGCAGCAGTCGAAATATCCTTATTTTGATGGCCGGCACGAATCATCATGATACAAGTTATTCTCTTCCATGATTCAGGTGGGTTCCAGCTATCCATCCTTTCTGACATCTTGTATATGAATGAAGAAGGGTCCAACCTTTTAAATGAAGAGAAGTGTGTGTTAATACATGTGTGTGTTAATACATGTAACTTACGGAAAAATATAATTAATTATAAATATGTCAAATTTATCCCGAACACCCTGTATATATATAAAGCATTATTCACTTTTATCTGTAAGCAGCACAAATAAATTCACCACCAGCAGTAGTAATTTGTTTATTATGGAAATAATTTCAAATTATTCTCAGTAATAATTCTGAACAGAAAAAAACTAATTAAACATCATTTACCCTGTAAATAGCTTCTCTAACTATTTTTACAGTATTTGTCCACGTTGACCTTCAGTGGAATAAACACATTTATTTAGTTAATCAATTATTATGCTAATATTTTGCCTTGGTGGCCAAGGCATCTTCATGAGCATAAAGAAAAACACTGAATATGTGTTTTTCTTTATACTGGCAAGAGAGCAAATACAGACCGAGTGTTAATGACAGGATCCAACAGCTCTGACTTGCACCCTCTATGGGTACAATGATGGAAACTTGGCAGTCTCACAATGACTGTTTCCCAAACTTTTGGCAAAGGCAGCCAAATTTAAGATTTGTGTAATGCTGAGGCAGATCCTGGGAATAATCTCTCATATTTATATCTGTTCTTATATAAGAGGAAGGTTTTTTTTTTTCTTCTCATGTTTGTCATATTAATTCCTTTTTTCCTGCAAGCCATCCTACTTTGGACAAACAGGAAGAACAGTTAATCTGTCTGAAATCACAGGAATTATGTCCATTACCTGTATTACAGCTGTTGTGGAGTAGCAGACCATATTATGGATCACTGAATTCAGTAAAGGGGGGGGGGGAATAACTTATCTATTATACAGGAGCAGATATAAATCTGGCAGACTGCTCCCTAAAATCTGCCTCATTTTTCCAAAGATCTGGGAAACCGTTATTGTTAAAACTTCAAGTTTCCATCATTTCACCCATAGAGGGTACCTGTTAGGACTGTAGAATCCTGCCATTACTCTGTGTGTGTGTGTGTGTGTGTGTGTGTGTGTGTGTGTGTGTGTGTGTGTGTGTGCTCTCAGTGTTTTTCTTTGTGTCCATGCCTTAGTAACCAAGGTGAAATATTGGTGTAATAGTTTATTAACTAAATAAATTTAACTAGATAATATTATAGATGTCATTATTCCATCAAACATCAATATGAATGATAACGTCTAAACATTCACACCTGGTTAGTGATCTTACGCGGGAGTGATATAGCATGAAAAGCATGCCGATTCATTAAATATAAATTCAGATTAGTGAGATTATTGAACAACATGTTTGCATTCTTAAACACTGTTGCAACTCTGGCATTATACTTACTTGTGTAAAAATCAAGCCCTCTGTATGTACTATTGTACTAGTTTCGATGTCATGCTCTATGTTGGTTGACACGAACAACACTATGCTCTCAACACATCATGCTCTGCAGGATGAGCTGTGCAACATGCTGAACACAGAGCTCTGGAAGATTCTTTCAAACATCTCTGATGTTTCAGCACATAAAGAACTTAAAAAAGTGAAAGTGTACTTATCTAGAAATTCAATAATTTAGCCAGAAAAATGCATAACCCTAATTTGCCTCCAGAACAAATTTTGATAAACTGTTGCCCATTCAGCTTAATTAAGAAGCACTCATTGCCCTCAAACCTTAGCCACAATTTTGCCCTAGCTTCAAATCAAGTACCTAGTCTTTAAATCAGGGCAAAAAGAACGAGACATCTACAGTTTCCTTCCCATATCACCAGTAACATCCAATTGGATGTAGCCAACATTTTAAAATCTAAAGCATCCAAAAAAGGAACCTATCTTATGAGAAAATTCTATACTGATAAGCTATTCCAGAACATTATTACTAAAGTGAATGAGGGTAATGCTACAGCAGTAGCTGATTGCTCTGAATATGATTTAAAAAATATCAGTTTTACTCAGAGATCAATCTGTTTGCCACTTAATTAATGCCAACTCAATCCAAAAACAGAAAAAACACACTGCAGAAATAGTTCTCCTTGGATTGATTGGATTTCCAAAAAATACACAACAGAACAGCTCTCTCATTACAGGCCACACTTCACTACATTAAAAATTCTGTACACTTTAAATCTTGTTTATCAGACCTTGTCCTCAAAAGATACTGACATTATGGTCAGTTTTGATATTGCCTCCTTTTTTTGACTAATGTACCCCTAAAAGAAACTTCAGAATTCCTCAAGACTTTTTCACCCCTGACATAGCAGCTTTATTTAGTTTTACAATGAATTCTATCTCTGTTCTCTATTTTACTTGGCAGGGAAAAACTTACCAGATGATTGAAGGCAGATGTTGCTTTTGTGTTTTCTTTGCTCACACTGATGATTATGACACATAAAAAAAAAATATTTGTACAGTAAGTAGTTTTTACTGAAAACTCTACAGGTCTCACTCTCTGAAAAATTCATGATGCTTCTAACATTTCATATCACATTAAAAAGCAAAGCTATTTTGATAATGGAGCTGCCCTTTTATCACAACTAGGCTAAAATAGATCTTAAGTAAGTGAGTATAATAAATTTAGTTTAATCCTTTATCCAAGTGTAAGCAAACAAAGCTTGCGCCTGAAGCAACATGTAGTAAAGGTGGACCAAGCTCTCATCACTCCTTGTCTCAGTATCTCCCATAATGCAAAGTACATATCCTTGCAGATCTTTCTCTAAATCCAGAGTAATTTAATAATAAGGTGGTACACCTTTTGGCAACTCGTATAAGTAAATATGACCTCTCCATTGCTTCTGCCTTAGTATCACCACTTCTGGGTCTAACTCCCACTGACGAGACCTAAATAAAGGTTGAAACCGGTCTGGGTAGTGGCCCTTCCCTTAATGCATAGCATTATACATGTCTGCAAGGAGATATGCTTTGCATTATGGGAGATACTGAGACAAGGAGTGATGAGAGCTTGGTCCACCTTTACTACGAGTTGCTTCAGTCCTGAAGATACTTCAGGTGCAAACTTTGTTTGCTTACACTTGGAATAAAGGATTAAACTAAATTTATTATAGTCTAACCAAGTGGAAAATAAACTTCCAACACCTTAAGTAAGTGAGATTTATTTAAGGAAGGATTATTAATTTGACATATCTTTGTACATTTCTTGAAAGTAAAGAAAAGAAAGCAATATAGCATATTATTTGGTACAAGACTTGATCAGAGATGAGATGGTATAGAATTAGAAGTGTTGAAGTACCAATAATTGAGCATAGAAAATTTATCTGATAAACTGAAAAATGTAAATAGAACCAATAATGAAAAAAACAAATTTAGCAAACTGAATTTTAAGAGTTGAAAATAAAGAATAAAAGGAACAGAAAACCTGTTATATACATGGAAAACCAGCAACTTGATTGAGTGCTGGCCGTTCATTTTGTTTAAAACATCATTGGATATGGAACAGAGAAAACAAATCAAGTTTGACTGGTTTTATGTAACAATGTACTAAGAAGAGTTTCGTTGGTTTGAGAGAAGTAGAGAGTAATTTATTTTGTTTAATTGTAACAAAGACGAGAGTAGATAAGATCTTTTTTGCGTTTATAGCATAGCAAGTGATTCTTATCACTGTAGAACAACATAATTTGGTTATCTTTTCTTAGAAATTGATAATTAAACATTATGAATAATGCTGACCTCAATTTCAGGGGTATGTTTGAATTGTAAAAGGTAATAGTAAGGGGATATCTTACTGGTGGAATTTGGGTTATTGCCAGTGTTTTTTTTTGCTTAGTGGTGGAAAATGAGTAATTAGGTATGGGAATATTGCAATCACGATAATATTCTTGTACATGACTTTATGGAATGAATTGTAGATCCAATATAACAGGTATTGCATTCTGACTAACAGTAAATTCATAAACAGGGCTCAACAAATTATGTAAAATCCTACTTGCCATGGGGGAGGAGGGAGTGATTGGGGGTGCTATTGTCATTTAGAGAACAATTCCAGTCAATGGCTAATAAGAATAGAATAGTTCATTGTATTACATGCATATTCTGTGTTTTCTTTGTTAAAAATTTATTTAGAAAGGTTTTTTTTTTTTTTATGGGAAAAAAAAATTGTCTAGTCTGTAGCTGCGCGCTAACAGGCAAAATCCACTTGCCATGGGAAGGCAAGTGGACAAACATACTGGTTGAGTCTTGCTTAACAACAACATTATGGCATGGTAACACGTCAATCTAAGCTGTTGTAATTATGTTTTAGTAAATTTTATAGCTTGTTGCTGGTGGTGAAGATAGTTTTGTTATAATTTGAATTATAACAAAATAATTTGAGGGATGTGTTATAAATGCTATGGATATATGGGATTTTATGACTGTGATTTTGATATGTTGCTTTGAGAAGAAGAATGTACATGATTTGTAGTGAGTGAATAGCATAGTCTGTTAGTAGTTGAGAGACTGTCAAGAACTGAAGATCTCTTTCAGACAATTCAGTGATTTTTTTGTTTTAAAGCCATGAATTGGGTTAATGTGACAGATTTTTTGATAGGTGAAATTCAAACAATTTCGAATTAGTGGGCTTGTGGTATGCTTTGGTACTGATATGATGATCAAATCTAATGAGGGTCAAATTTAAGAATATTATTATTATTATATGAACCTCCAAGAAGTCTAAAGACTCGTCGAGAGAGGGCACCTACTTGACAACTCTCCGTCTCCACCACCACTAGTATTTTCACAGACAATCACAAACATTCATGCCTACAATGGGATTCAAACCTGCAACCTTTTGGCTGGAGAGCAGATATGCTATATGCTAACCAGGCTAGCAAAGAAGTTTATGGATTTGTTTTCTTCGTATTCAATGGAGAATTTTAATCTGCAGCTGAAGTTATTGAAAGTGCAAAATAACTTTATATGGTATTCGCGTTTCCAATACATATTACTTCAACGTATCTAGCATGTTAAGAGATACTGACAAGTAGTGCAGGGAATAGAAATTGCTTCCATATGGCCAAGAAAAAGGTTCATGGAGTAGACTGCTAATGTTCACCCCCATGGGAAGACTGAAAGTGATAATTAAATTATAATAATATCAGAAAATAATAATTTGCTAAGATTATTTGTGTTAGTGATAGGATATCTAAAGGAGATAATTTTGTACATTCAAATAGGTTCTGTTCATTCATAGGCATTGTTTGATGTTTAGGGAAGCATATCAACATTTGCATATCTCTGTGTGTCCCCCTCTCTTTAGGCATATCGACATTTGTTCCTTCTTTATGAGGGGACATTTAAAAAAGAAAGAATATTATTCAGTGATATGGTGGCTTGTCTGATGTGTTGATTGCTATTTTTAATTGTACATTTTGAATATTTTAGCAATGATTTTAGCTTGCTAGATAAATTTGAACAAGGGGACCATGATGATCTGTGAGTGTGAAATTAATGAACATATGAGATAGCCTGGTTTGTGTATTTTGTCTAAAAATAGTATGGTGGTGGTGGTGGGGGGGGGGGGGATTTTACTAAATGTTTTAAACTGGAACAAATCCTGAAACACATCCCAATGAAGAATTGGATAAGTACCAGATCAACATGATAGGAGTTGATAAATACAATTTAGGCAAAAACAGTCAGTGAAAGGGAGCAGCTATAATATTCAATGCCAAATCTAGGCTAATCATCTTCAGTGGCAGGCGATTATCAAGTAGAGTGATGTGGATAATTATTAGAATGAAGAAATCTATTTGTGTCTATGGTCCCACAGAAGGTTCTACAAAGGTTGAAGTGGTAGAATTTTTTGAGACATTAGAGAAAGCATCTGACACAAAAAAGGAAAAGTTGGTCCTTGTTGTGGATCTAAATAACAGAGTAGGAAATGATTATCAGACATACAAAAATATTTTGGAAAAATTTGGAGAAAAGAGCAAAGCTAATAATAATTATCAACAATAACATAGTCTCATTGACTATGTTATTGTTGATAGTGATGTTTTCTCCCAGGTGCAGGACACCAGAGTGTACAGAGGATTTGAAATTGGAGGTGATCACCATTTAGTCTTGAGCACGATAAATTGAATTTCATATAGAAAAGAACATGCAAGAAAGTTTTAAAGTGAATAAAAGTTGAGCAGCTCTCAGATGTGAACTGTAGACTAAAACACTAAGATTATTCAAGAAAAAATGAAAGAGTTTGAGAACAGGAACAAAACCTTAGAGATTCAGTGGCAAGCCCTGAAGAAAGCATTGATTCATCCAGAGAGGCATGTGATGAGGTTGTCTGCAAAGATAGAAAAATCAGAATTCCATGGTGGACACAGGAAGGAAAAGAAGAAAACATATCAAAAGTTCCTGGCAAATAAGTAAGCTTGTGCTCTTAGAGAATACAGAGACTAATGTAAGAAAGCTAAACAAAAGTCATGAGAAGACTGGTAAGAACATAGAAAATGAAGGCGGCGGCAAGATATTCTGCAGTTGTTGAAGCTCAGAAATGGAGGAAAGAGTGCCATAAAAGGAATTAGAGATGATAAAGGTGACAGGAGAAAAGATATCCTTGAAGTATGGAGTAATTACTTTGAAAAATTGCTAAATGAAACAATCAGTGACAGCATAATGGTAAAAAACATTGACCAGGAATACATATCCATACTTGAAGTAGAAAAATGCCATCAAAAGCCTGAAATGTGGAAAGGCAGCTGGGTAGATAATGATTGATGGTGTAAAAGTCTTCCAGTGGCTCCACTGCATAGTTCAGAAGGGCTGGGCAGAGGGACAAATTCCCAGTGATTGGAGTAGAGCTTTCATGGTACCCATATAAAAAAAGGAAAATAAAACTGAATGTGAAAATTACAGAGGTGTTCCTGGTAAAAATTACACAAGTATACTTGAGAAATGGTTGAGAAGGATTGTGAAAGAAAAGCTTGGTGGAGAACAAGCTGGATTCAGGCCAAATAGAGACTATCAGGATTAGATTTTCACTTTACAACAAATAGTTGAGAAATCGTGGGAACACAGCAAAGATCTGTATTTAAGTTTTGTAGACCTGCAAAAGACATATGGTGCCTTTTGCAGGTGCCAAGAGAAAAGCTATTCAAAATGCTTCAGTTATATGGTGTCAGTGGGGCATTATATCAAGCAATACTTAGTCTTTATTTGAGTTGTAAGTCAGCAGTTAGAATTGCAGGAAGTACAGGAAGATGGTTTGATGTTAAATCTGGTGTCACACGGATGTAAATTATTATCTATATGAATCACATTATGAAGGAAAGCAGTATTAAACCTTATATTAAAATTGAAGATGTTAATCTCAGCTCTTCACTTTATTATTGTTATTATTACGAGTGACTCCAGGGAGTCCTTAGACTCATCGAGGGAGGCCCTAAACATCATGTCCACACAACTATTCAGCATTCTCACAGTAGCTATCATACCTTGCCTTGAACTCATTCACTGTCATAGTACCCACCACAGACTCTGGCAGCTTATTCCACTCATTTACCACTCTAAAAGTAAAGAACCCAGCTCTAACACCCTTGCTAACCACACTCTGTCCTCTAGTTCTCCCACCACCAGTCCTGATCTCAAAAATATCCTCTGAATTAATCCTATAGAATCCCTTTAGCAATTTGAATGTCTCAATCATATCTCCCCTCCTCCGCCTATCAACTAGTTTCTGCAACCCACAAATCTTCAACCTGTTCTCATATGGTTCATTCCATAGACCTGTTATCATCTTAGTCACTCCCCTCTGGATCCTCTCCACCTCCTCCCCATCAAGAAGGAACCGAGGTGACCAAATCTGGGCACAGTAGTCGAGATGAGGTCTTATCAAGGCTCGGTACAGAGGTACAATAACTTGCTTGTCTCTGCTCGTCAAGGTATTTTTCAACAACCAAGTGAGTTGATGAGCTGATTCAGCTACTTTTGCAATGTGCCCCCTAAACTTCATCTCCCTATCCACCAACACTCCCAAGTCCCTGGCCTCATCAATCTCCTGGAGTACAGTTCCACCAATGTGATATACTGCTGCTAATCTTTTCACCCCCAAAATGCATAACCTTATATTTTGCCACATTAAATTGACATCCATTCTCCTTAGCCCATACCTCCAATCTATCCAAATCATCCTGCAAAATTTTGACATCTTCTGCATTCACTATTACCCTACCCAACTTTGCATCTTCAGCGAACAAATGAACTGTTCCTCTTAGATCCTTCCCTATATCGTTAATGAATGAATTGAACAGCAGTGGTCTAAGAACAGAACCCTGCGGCACACCACTAATCACAGGCCTTTTTTTGGACTCTACTCCTGTATAAACTACTCTCTGATATCTCTCCATCAACCATCCACCTATCCTTCTCACCAACCCTATATCCATTCCCATATGTTGCAGTTTACGGATTAGAATTCCATGTGGTATCCTGTCAAAGGCCTTAGTCAGGTGCAGCAGTATCACTGTAAACCCATTACCCTTGTCCAGTTCAGCCGTCACTGTGTTATAAAACTTAAGCAAGTTACTGAGGCATGATCTACCATTCACAAAGCCATGCTGTTCCCTGTACAGTATCTCATTTTCATCAATCCATTCCTGTATTTTTCCCTTAACTACTTTCTCCAAGACCTTGACAATGACTCCTGATATGCTGATTGGTTGGTAATTTTCAACAGTAGTCTTGGATCCTCTTTTATGCAGTGGAACTATTTTCCCCTCTTTCCACACCTTCGGGACTAAACCAGACTCGAGACTCAGATTAAACAACATGGCTAAGGGCGCTGATAATTCTTTAGCCACTTCATGTAAGACCTGTGCCGGTATACCATCCAATCCCACAGATGTATTCACATTAAGGTTCTGTAATAGACTATTCACCTCCACTTCATTCATAACAATTCCCGTACAAACTAATGGTTCCTTCATTCTTTCATTGTCACCACCTGGATGATATACTCTTGCAAAGTACTCACTCAGTAATTTCACTATATCGACTGATTCAGTGACCTCCTTACTATTGGCATTCCTTAAAATCATTCTGCTGTGTACAGTTTTTTTTTTTTTTTTTTGCTTGCAGCATAATTGAAAGAACTGTTTGGGATTCTCTTTAGCTTGCATAGCTAATTTCCTTTCATAATCCACTTTTGCTTTTCTTACCACACTCGTTACCCTTCTGGCCTGCGCTTTATACCGTTTGTGTGCCTGCAGGTCACCTTTCTCTTTAAATTCCCTCCACAGTTGTTTCTTTTTTTTTGCAGCTCAAGCTTAATGGTGTTATTCATCCATTTAACCCTTACTTGTTTTACTATTCGGACCCTAGGTATACAATCAGCCATAACCTCCTGTAAATGCTCCTTGACCACTTCCCATGCTCTATTGACATCCAGCCCTTGCAGTTTTACATGCCATGGCACTGAACCAAGCAGTCTCCTAATCTTGTCATACTTGCCAAACGGTAATTCCACATATACCCTTCTTAATCGAAAATTCCACACCTTTAGCCATCTCCCGGGTCAAGACCTTATGATCACTCTCACCAATAGGTGGCAACATGGTAATATTCATTAGTCAAATTCTCAGATGCTATTACTAGGTCAAGCACTCTCAAACCCCTAGTATTTTCAATTACATGCTGTCTCAGATAGTTATCCCTTAATAATTGAATAAAATCCATTTCTTTCCTCACATGTGTCCTCTCCTCCTACCAATCAACGTTACCATAGTTGAAATCCCCCATAATAATTACCCTCCTTCCACTCATTTCATCAATTTGTTTATGCATACTATCTCTACCATCAATTCTATAGCAGCACCCAACTGTATATTTTGTTCTGCCAGTCTCAATCTCACTCCAAATAGCCTGCAATACAACTTCAATTCTCCTTGGCTGCAGTTCATCAGTTATCATCAATAACACGCCTCCCCCCCATTTTATCCTCTCTATCCCTCCTAAACACACTATAACCTACACATTCTATCCCACTAACTATATCATCTTCTGACAGTCATGTTTCACTAATGCCAATAACCTGTGGCCAGGAAGAGCCAACCAAGGCCAAAAATTCTTCCTTCCTTCTTGTTCCTAATACTCCTGGCATTAGTATATATATGAAATGCAGAGGTCCCTTTGTCCTACCCCTATCTTGATGCATTATTCTAACTATTCCATTCCCATTACTTGTCTTTAGTACTGGCTCGGGTACATTATATACATTCTTACACTCAACTGTCTCACTGATGTCTGCATATCCACTCCCCCCCCCCCTCTCCTTGGTAGTTCTAGTTTCCCTGGTTCTGCACATCCATTTTCACTTCATTCAGCAACACTTTTTCCAGTCTCTGCACACCAAATCCATTCAAATGCAGGCCATCCATCTTGTATAAATCCTTTCGCCCATCAAACTTATTCCACACATCCACGAATTCCTCACCACACCGTCTGCATAACCTGTGCATAAAGTCATTTGTGATTATGGCCCTCCTTCTAAACTCCTCTCTGTCTTACCGCGGCAACAGACTCACCATCCTAACTCTATCACTCTTTTCTTACGTTATCTTTAACAATACTTTCAAGTCCTCTCTCATAAAAAATTTATCTCCTTTCAATTCATTCGTACCCGCCATAACTATCAATTCTTTCACCCTCTGTTTTTGCGCTCTAATACTCTTACTTACATCCTTAAATTTTGCACCCAATTTAGTTAAACCCCCACACCTCTTAATAACGAGTCACTGTACAACATTCTTTCCTTAATTTCTGAAACTCTCCCAGTCTTCCGCTTATTTTTCCTTTCAAACACTTGCTTATTTCTGTTAGCCGAGGCATTCTGGAAAGAGTTTTGCAGGTGCTCCAACTGCTGCTGTGCATCACTCTGCGTAACCGTTCGATCTCACTCCTTACAAATAATTCCTCATTTTTTTCATCATTTAAACCATTTTCTCTCTCTGTATAATTGCTTTCACTCTCTCTTTGATCACCGCTCTCATTGCCATGTTGTACAGCATCGCAATTCCCTATCAAGCCACTATTTTCACTCGCATTCTGGCTTTCTTCCACCACAACAATCTCATGACCTGACACATACTTCAATTTCTCACTTTCCTTACAGTCTCCCACCATTATCACTTTCCATCCAAACTACAGCCTCTTTCGGGAAGATCTTTTAAGTATATCTAGTACATGTCTGCAAGATTCCCTGACTAAATTGAATAACTGTTGTAAAAATTTGGTGTGAAAATCAGCAATTACAAGGCAGAAACATTGAAAATATCAACTGCATCGTGAATGGAGATCCTATAGAACAAACAAAACAATTCAGCTACTTAGACACAATTTTTAGTTGATAGTAAATTAAATATGGAAATCGACAACAAAATCAACAAAGCCAGTACATCAACTGAATAAATTCACATGGAATAAGAGAGAAATTAGTCAAAACACTAAATTATCTGTGCACAAGACAGTGGTATAACCAATTTTAACTTATGGATCTGAGAGCTGGGTTAGAAATAAAACACTAGACCAACAAATAGAGACCACAGACATAAGTCCTGAGAAAGATTAGGAGCATGAACAGATGGCATCAATGATAATATCATATTAAAAAGACGATATTAGGAAAGAACTTGATATTGTTAGCATCCAGGAATGTGCTATAGCAGAGCTAATCTCAGGTGGTATGGTCACTTAAACAGAATGGGAGAGGAAAGATTGGCAAAACAAGTGTTCTCTGCCAAGTTGGCAGGAAAAAGACCCAGAGGAAGACCAAGGTCGAGTGGCTTGATACAGTAAAAAGTGTCTTAGAAGACAGAAATGTAAGATATGATAATGTTTAAGTCTTGACAGATAACAGATTGATTTGGAGGAAAATTGTAAATAGGAAGTTAGTAATGATGTAAATTTTTCATGTAGTACTATCATATCCTGTACACCCCTTGAGGGTACATATCAGGAATTTGATGATGATATATATGGCTGTTTTAAATAATTCTGGAAAAGGCATATGACAATGTGCCAAGAGAGAAGCTATTTAATACGCTACAGTTATATGGTGTCAATGGATCATTATATCAAGCAATACTTAAGTCTTTATTTGAGTTGTAAGTAGTTAGAATTTCAGGAAGTACAGGAAGATTGTTTGATGTTAAATGTGGTGTCACACAAGGATGTAAATTATTCCCTCTCTTATTCATTATCTATATGGATCACATTATGAAGGAAAGCGGTATTAAACATGATATCAAAATTGGAGATGTTAAACTTCTAAATAAGTCTGCAAGATTCCCTGACTAAATTGAATAACTGTTGTATTAGATATGGTATGAGGTTTAGCAATAAAAAAACAAAGACATTGAAAATGTCAACTGTGTTGCGAACCTGAGAACCTATGGAACAAGTAAAACATTTCGGTTACTTAGGCACGATTTTTAGTGAAGATGATAAATTAAATATGGAAATAGACAACAGAATCAACAAAGTTGGTATGGTAGGAAGTCAATTGAATAAATTCATATGGAATAAGAGAGAAATTAGCGGAACACTAAATTAGATGTATACAAGACAGTGTTCAAACCAATTTTAACTTATGGATCTGAGAGCTGGGTCAGAAATAAAACATTCAAAGACTAGAGACTACAGATATGAGAGTCCTGAGAAAGATTAGAGGCATGAACAGATGGCATCAATGGTAATATCATATTAAAAATGAGGATATTAGGAAAGAACTTGACACATTGTCAGCATCCAGGAATACGTTTGCAGAGCTAATCTTAGGTGGTATGGTCACTTTAACAGAATGGGTGAGGAAAGATTAGCAAAACAAGTGTTCTCTGCCAGGTTGGCAGGGAAACGATCCAGAGGAAGACCAAGATATAGGTGGATTGATACGGTACAAAGTGCCTTAGACGATAGAAATATAAGATCTGATAATGTTGGAGTCTTGACAAGTAACAGACTGATTTGGAGGAAAATTGTAGATAGATAGGAATTAGTAATGATGTAAATTTTTCATGTAGTACTATCATATCCTGTACACTCCTTGAGGGTACATGGAAGAAATTTGATGATTATGATGAATTTTTCACTGTCATGTTCGATTGTTCTGTGGTGCTGAAGGTGCAGAATTCCATTTTATGGATGACAATACCACAACACATTGTATACGAGCAGTGGAGATGCTTCTGGAGACTAAGGATATTAATCAAATTGAGTGATCAACATGCTCCCAATATCTCAATCCCATAGAATATGTTTGGGATGCAATTGGGAGACACATGACTGCTTGAAATTCCCATCCAGCAAACAAGGCCTCATCCTCAGAAAGAGGAGTGGGTCAATTTCCCTCAAGAACTCCTGAATCACTTATCAGCTCTCACAATGCCACATTGTTAGAGCTGCATCGGACTTCAAAAAAAAATTTGTAACTTTTGCCAAAAACATATTGCTATTAATTTGTACAAAATTTATATGACACATTTTTTGTGTAGTATGATTTATTAGTATCTTGGTAATATATTTGTCATTTGGCTGTAGTCATGAAACTGTTTTCATATACAGGTAAAAATGTAGTTTATCCTTAGCTTTGGACAGCAGTTTTTCCCCTATTGGAATATCAAGTTTAATATTCCTTAATATTGTAGTTTACAATTTATAAATAACTGAGATAGCAAGAATTTTTCTTTATACCTGATTTAACATCTGTCTCCTTCAGTTCTAACTGCTAGTTGGCAACTTACATGTAAGCTGTGTATTGTACTAAGGTTCAAGTTATTGTTTTCAGTGTTACCCTCACTTTTTTATATGCTTTTTGAGATCACAATAATAATCTTTTTACACTAAATGTTTATTACAAATGTTATGTGATATAACATAAAATGAGTTGAAGAATGATCCATAACTTTGTAAAATATAGTTCATTTTGATGTGATCTTTGTCAAATTCAAGATATGTGAGGAAGGAATTCTGTTGAGATTTTTATCTATTCATCTCTGCTTTTATGATACTGAACTCCAGATGGTTTATTTTTTTTAATGTTGACTTCATTTTTACGGGAGCTGCCTTTTACCTTGATACTGTGAACTGCTTTCATAAAAAAAAAGTTAACATCATGGCAAATTAAAGAAATAAAACATCTAAATCTCGGTATCACAACAAGGAATGATGTGTAGATAACAAGCATGATAGAAAGCACTCTTCCCTTTATATCATGAATTTGATAAAGATGGAGTCAGTTCGCAGTATCAAGGTAAAGATAGCTCACATAAAAATGAAGTGAACACTACGGCAGATTAAAAAAAAAAACAGTACTTCCATGTTCTAACTCTGTTTTGTGTATTTATTATAAATAGAGAAAGATCACTATTTATCTTGAGCCTGCAACTTTCATCCTTCTGTCCTTGTAAAACTAAATTAAAAAACAAATAATGTTATACAAGTTTTGCCTTGAAAATCTCCAAATAAATTTATTTTTATAATCTCAGCAATGAAGTTAGTGTAACTCAGTTATGTATTCAGCAGTTGAAACTTTGTTTAATTTTTAAAGTATTATGCTGCTGTTTGTAACCAGAAAAATTTCAGATATTCTAAGATGTTGCTTTGTCTTTGTGACATGCCATTCCAGATATATCTTCCTCTTTTCACCTCCCCCCCCATCCACACATCATTTGTCATTGTGTTGAAAAGTAGCTCGATAAAAAATCAATAGCCACAGCATCTTATATGGCAAAAATGATTATAAATGATTTTGTAAATGCTGAAGCAAAAAAAAAAAAAAAATGCATTAAATGAGCTTTCAACTTTTATTGGGAAACTAGATGACACATCTGATCTAACATTAAACAAAACATTAAAGTTCAGCAAGTTACAAAGATATGCATGCAGAGAAAATGAAGTAAAAAAAACCTGTGCAAACTGTATTGTTTACATGCAATTTTTCCAAATAAAAAAAAAAACTCATGTTCAATACCAGCAATAAAAATCTTAGTGTGTGCATATATATATCATTCCTCTGTTAGAGTAGTGGAAGAACCTGTATCACATTACTTCCATGTGTGAAGTTGAAGGTTTGGAAATAAGGAACCTATTGACATCGTGATTGTAGTTGTTAGGGGAACATTTTGTGAGTAAGATTCCAGAGAACAAAGGTAAATGAAATAAAAGAGGAAAAGCGGGTTTAATGCAGTTGGACAGTAAAGGGATGGATGTTAATCAGCTTCTGGTCCCAAAATTGGCATACATCGAATGATGTATGCCAGTTTTTCAGAGCGGTGTCCATGGAATCACCTGAATTCTGATAGATAGTTGTAACTAATGTATAAGCCTATTATTTTTCTGGAAATAACATATACTAAAATATTAATTATAATAACAATACTTTATTTCAGCAAGGATTACAAAAACAATGATCAAAAACACTGTTCAAATGAGGCTGAAGAAAGGCAAGCAAAGTCAGGCCTAGAGTCCTAGTGGGCTACATTTGGTGGCCTTGGCCATTGGGCTGAAGATCTGAGGATGAGTGCTTCCCAAATTTGGGGCAGTCTCATGCACCCAAATTTGTTGGGGTTTGGAAATTTCAAGTCTGAGGGGCAGATTTGAGGAATAGTTTCTCATATTTGTGTTTGCTGTGGTGAAATAGAGTGATCTTCCAGCATATCCTGTGGTGACTGTTTCAACATGATCAGAAAGTCCTGAGCAACTGTACTGCCAGAACCAGATGTAGTCCTTGTGTTCAGAATTCTGATATTGGCTGTCTGCCTGTTTGGCTGTAGTAGGATAGTTTGCAACTGCAAGAGACCTGGTGGGTCTAGGAAATGTGGCTGTCCTTTGATGGAGACCAATTTTTTATATGGTCCATAAGTGATTTTAAGGTTATATTTCTTAGGATTTTTGACAAGTTTTCAGATGTGCCCGAGATATACAAAATGATGATAATCTTAAGTAATCTTTGCTCTGAAAGGGGGGGGGGGGGGCACTGTTATGAAAACTGATTAATTTTGCCCTGCTATATAGGGTTTCTATTAATCTCATATTTTTGGGAGGAGGTGGTTAGGTTAGTGCCAGGGATCCATTTCCATTAAGCCACATGTAATCATAGTGTCTAGGAATGGGAGACGTTCTTTTCCTTTTCTAAGGTAAACTAGATTCTGGGCTATTGATTGTTTAGATGTGTTAAGAAAATATGGAGCATATACAGGCCCAAATGGAGAACACATCATCTATGTCACATAGATAGACAGTGGGTTTATGTGGAGCAGAGTTTAAGGCTTTTTCTTCAAAAGTCTTCATGAAGAAGTTGGCCAGGAAAGAAAATTGAGATCCATAGGGTGGATCTCGAGTTTTCTGATCCTGTAGAATTTTCCTTGCCAAACGAAATGGCCTGAGTTCATGATGAACTAAAACAGAGCTAAGATATCCAGAGAAAATATGGCTTAGATGAGGTCTAAGGTATCTTTGAGTGAGACATCAAAACTGACCATTATGTCAACCTCATTTGCTCTGTGCCTGCACGCACATATAATTGTTTTTGTGATCTCTAATAATGGCAATGTAACATTGCTGAAATATAGTTATGTATTAATTAAAATTATAATTAATATTTTAGTATGCATTGTTATTTCCTGAAAAAGAATATGAATCACCTGTAAAAGAGACTGCTAAATTGCTTTCCTCTGGGCAGCATTAGGAATTTTATTTAGTTTTTGATACTACTCCAAACATATTCTGCAGTATTCCAGGGATGGACGAGTGAAAAATAACATATTGAATGCCTAGTCTTTTCAGAGGTTGAAAAAGACTGATATGTTTACAAGGAAAAGAGAGAGAAGGATTGATCGGATCCTGTCTAGTGATGTGTGTATTATTAAGATTAAGAGACAGTTTAACTATGTTAAATTGAAGATGAATTAAATTGAGGTCCTTTTTCTGAAAAAGAAGGCAAACTGCATCTTCATAGTAATTGAAGGTGACTGGTTAATTTTTACCCCACTGAAGAATGGTATGGAGATCAGTGTCAGGTACTGGGGTTACAGAGGATGTTGAAACTTGGGTTGCTTGAGCACAGCAGGATTTGTCAGACTAGTAGGAGAAATGAAATGTGCTGTCATTAGCAAAACTGTAGAGAGGATTATTTCAGTGGGGTCATTTATGTGTACTAGAAAGAGAGTTGGGATAGAACAGAGCAGTGCAATGGCAAACACAGTTAATGGCAACAGAGAAAGCTGAATATTCAGTTACATGGTAGAAAGTAGACCAAAGAGTGACAATTTACTGAGCAGGCTTTTATTCTAAACAATCATATTTTCTGGAAATGTTAAGAGCAACAATACCTTTCTCCAAATCTTTCCATGGCACACATCTAGTGATTGGTAATGTAATCCAAGTGATCTGCCATTATTAGAATCCATACTGGGGGTGTTTGATTAACTGGTGAGTCTCTAGGTAATGAATAAGCTGAATATTGATGACATTTCATTATTTTGGATAGGTGAAGGTAATTGATTAGTAGTTAGATAGCAGAATTTTATCTACTTTTTTCTTTTCTTGGAATTAGTTGCATATGTGATTGCTTCCATGTATTGGAATAAGTGCCAACTGCATATAAAGGATCAACATCTGTCCTACATCATCTTTACAGTTTCTGGAGCACAGCTTTTGAGTACAAGTGGAAAGATACCAGAAGGCTTTTTGGTATCTAGGCTGTTCAAAAAATTCTTCTCATGTCTTTTGTCATGAGAAGAATTTTGTCAAAAAATCACAGGAGACATCTTGGCTATTTGTGCAGGAATTAGGAAAGGAATAATTCCAGGAGGTCAGCTTTATCTTTAGGTGCTTAACATTATTATCATATAAAAAGAGAGAGGTGCAAGAGCATGTTAACAGAAGTTGTGCCTGATGGCCTTTTACAGGTGACCAGAAGGCACAACTTCCATTTGTATAGAAGGTGAGTTTTCTTCTATTGGCTGTTTTAAAGTTAGATTTGTATTCTGAGTATGAAGCTGGAATTCTTGTCATAAGTATAGTCTGCTGAAATTTTTTTGTAATATGCCTTGGTATGCACCTGTTGTTAAACCATTGGCTTGGCAAGTGGTGGGGGGGATTGAGGATCAGTGTGTTCAGAGTAGGCATTTAGATAGTGAAGGTGGAAACAGCAGTCTTAACTGAAAAGGAAGTTCTAGAGGTCATCCCACTTAGTACTCTAATAGTGCCAAAGCTTCTCCTGAGCCATCTCAGGAAAAGAAACTTGTATAAGATTATGGTTAGTTACCGAAAGGAGGTAACCTGTGTAGTATACCTGATAAAGAATTGGTTAAGAGCAGATCAAGGATATTGAGTGAGTAGAGAAAGTTATTAGGCATTTTGGTTGATAAATATGCATTTCACGTTAGATCATTACTTAAAGCAAATATGTCCACATCTCCTCCAGCTTGGTCAGTTTTATTGAAAAAAAAAACTGAAGTCATTTGAAGTGTATGGGTAATTGAATTGTAGAAAGTCAAGCTTCAGAAGAGTTCAAAGTGGTATATCCAGCCAATGAATGAACTAAGGAAATCAAAAGCAGAGTATTCTAAATTTGGTGTTCTCTGCTAAGCAGTATCATATTCTCACCAAGGAATTTTTTTTTTTTTCCCATGGAAGTTTAACATACAGTATATTAGCACTGGATGGGTAGAAAAGTGAAGAGAAAGAAGAAACTTCTTAACATTGGATTTGAAGACTTGTAGATTCTTCAGAAAATACACAGCAGTAGAAGGAAAACTATGTTCTGCAAGTTTGTATTTGAATAGCTTCTGGAGTGTTTTGATGGATTTACAGAGGGTGAGGGAATTATCAGCCATTTCTGATGAACATTATCTATGGCAGTGTTTCCCAAAATGTGTTATGCTGGGGATATGCAAAAGGTCTTGGGGGGGGGAGATACATGGCATTTTTTTAACATTTACATTTTTTGTCACAGATCAGTGCAAGTCTGTTCTGTAGTTAATTTTTCAATAACTAAAAAAAAAAAAAAAACTCTTCTTATTGTGCTATCTTCTATCGAAGGTCAGCAACCATCTTGGCGAACAAACTGCGCTCTTGTGCTAATCTGAGCAGTTGTGCACTGCTCTTTCCTGTCCATGATATTCTTTTTCTTCCTCTAGTTCCTTTGCCACCAATTCTTCCTATCAAAATAGTTTGTAGAAGTTGGTATTTGCTGTTTCTCATGATGTGGCCAAGATATGATGTTTTTCGTTTCTTGATTATTTGTACAAGATGTTTAGCTTTGCCAATGGATTTTAAAACATCTTCATTGGTAATTTTTTACAAGATGTTTAGCTTTGCCAATGGATTTTAAGACATCTTCATTGGTAATTTTTTCTGTCCATGATATCTTTAGCATTCTTCTGTATAGCCACATCTCAAAGGCTTCGATTTTCTTGATGGTTGTCGCCTTCAATGTCCATGTTTCAACTCCATAGAGCAGAATAGACCACACATAGCATTTCAGCATTCGGCATCTGACTTCCATGTTTAGATCTTTATTGCAGAATAGTGTTCTCATTTTCATGAAGGACTGCCGTGCAACTTCAATCCTTGTCTTTATATCTATTTCTGGATCCCACCGTTCATTAAGCCAGCAACCAAGATATTTATATCTTGACACTTGATCAATATTTTTCCCATTGAGTGTCAGTTTCATTGATGAGGCTGGATGTTTGCTGATGATCATGTATTTTGTCTTGTTGATGTTTATATTTATTCCCATTCTTTGGCTTTCTATGTATACTCTGTCAATGAGTTTTTGGAGATCCATAATATTATCTGTAATTAGCACAGTGTCATATGCATATCGAAGGGTGTTAACAATCTTTCCATTTATTGTGATTCCCTCTGAACATTCTTCCAATGCTTTTTTAAAGATTGCCTCTGCATATATGTTGAACAGGAGTGGTGAGAGCACACATCCTTGTCTCACTCCTCTTTTGATGTTAATATCACTGGTGGTAATGTTGTCTAATTAAACGGTAGCTGACTGATTCCAATACAGATTTGTTATTAGTCTTATGTCTTGTTCGTCTAGCCTTATTTGTTGAAGGACTTCTATTAAGTTAGTGTGTCTGACTTTGTCGAATGCTTTTTCAAAATCTATGAAACACATAAAGACAGATTTCTGTTTTTCTATGCATTTTTGTATCAATATTTGGGTACAGAAAAGGGCCTCTCTAGTACCAAAACCATTCCAAAAGCCGAATTGTGTTTCACTTAGAGTTTCTTCACTTTTTCTATAAATACAATTCTGAATTACTTTTAAAAATATTTTTAATGTTTGGCTCATTAGACTAATAAGTCGGAAGTCACCATAGGAATTCTCTTTGGGACAGTGATAAATGTAGATTTGAGCCAATCTGATGGAAATTCATCACTTTCATATATTTTATTAAATAGTTTTTCAAGAAGTTTGATGTTATCTGGTTCTATTAATTTTAAAAATTCTGTTTGCACACCATCTGGTCCACTGGCTTTTCCTGTTTTACTTGTTCGTATAGCATTCTCTATTTCGCATTTCATGATTGCTGGTCCTTGAATGTTATCTTTTATATTTATAGGCTTCTGTCTAGTATCATTGAAAAGTTCTGTTACATATTTTATCCAAATCTGTGCTTCATTCTCTTCTTCTAGAACTATTTTTCCATTTTCGTCTCTTAGAGACACTATTTGCTTTTTCCTCAGTTTTACGGAAATTTCGTTGATTTTCTTATACAGATTGAAATTATCATGTTTCTTCTGAAGCAGTTCAATTTCAGTACATAAATTTTTCATCCAATTTTCCTTGGCTTCTTTTATTTTTTTCTTGATGATGTTATGTGTTTCTGTATACCTGGGTAGGTCTTTGTTTTTATACATTCTTCTTGTATCAATAAGAGAAAGAATCTCATCTGTCATCCATTCCTGTTGTTTTATATTATTCACATAACCTACTTCTTCAATACTTGTTGTTACGATGGCATTCTTTAAGCTATTCCAAAGAGATTCCACACTTTTATTTTCTTCTATGTTAATCTGTTGTAATCGCAGGTTAAGCTGTGTCTTGGCACTTTTATTTATGTTTGGGTCTTTCAGTTTTTCTACATCAATTTTCTTTTTCTTCTTTTGTGATTTTTTAGCTGATTTTAATCTAAGACGTACTTCTGCAACTATTGGATTGTGGTCTGATGAGATATCTGCTCCAGGATAAGTCTTTGCACTCTTTATACTACTCTTTATAAAAAAAAAAAAACTTTATAAAAAAAAACTAAAGGAAGTTTTAAGCAAAATGTGTTTCTATGCATGTATTAGCTGACCTCCATCGTTAATCATCATCTGGTTGACATGACATGATCACATTCCAACTTAATGGTTCAAACTATGCGGTTGAACTCTTTGCATTTTAAATTGTAACATCCTCAGTAGCTATTTCACCTGCATCTATACATATTTATCACGTTTGCGTTGCAAGTTATCTTCTTGATGGAGCCTCATCTATAGCCAAAAATAAAAAAAATGTAGAACTGCTGTAGAAATCTTCTGGTATTGAGACCACTTGTTTTTAGATAAATAATGAATTTAATAAAATAAACAAATATAATCCTCCACGTTGTTAGGACTTAACCTTCCTACCGGCTGAGGTGGATGATATATCCCACCCACCATAGCATTCTGCATGGATCAAAACTTCATCAGCTTTGTACCTTTTATCATGCCATTACCTCCCTCCACTGTTAATCCCTTTACAGCTATTTTAGAGCCATTCGTGGATTAACTGTTAGTGCCTGACTAACAGTTTGTGTCATCTGTCTTTACACACACTGTTTTACTTGGAATTTTCTTTACTGTCCTAAAATGTTTGACTTTTTTTGCCTCTAAAATGATTTATTGTGTTTCTTTTCCAAAAATTGAAACAAATTTCACATGTGCAAAAATAATCAATCCTGAAACGACCATCTATCAGCCCTTGCAATGAATCTATTTAGTAGTAGCAAAGTTGCTGTATTATAAATTTATTCTTCAAATCACTGCAATGGAACAGTTGCACTGGTTGTTCCAATATTAGAAACAACTTTTTTTGCGAATTTTCGATGTTTGCATTGAACATATTATGTCACATATTTATATTTTTAAATAATATTTATTGAAATAAATATGGCCTTTTGCTTTCTTTCCTAGCAAAATACCGTTATATGGATCATCACATTTCAGTTTTAGAAACGAATTTTTTTTTTTGTTTTATGAACAATAAACGATGTTATATTGCATAACTCTGTTTCCGATTGTGAATCTTTTTAGTATCAAAAATTTATATCCAATGATGTTTTAGCAGGGATTCTTCACGTTTTTTTTTTTTTTTTTTTTTTTTTTTTTTTTTTTTTTTTTTTTTGTAGGATGCACTTTACTATAGTATCCAGTGTGTAACCACCGTAGATATGTTGAAAATATAATATGAAGGATATCATATACAGAATGATTCAAAATTTATGCTCATTTTTTAGATTTTCTAATGCTTACCCCCCCCCCCCATCCTCTCCTGGAATTCAATTACATAACCACTTTAAATTTCTACAGGTTTGTAAACGTTTCCAGACAGTATTCAAAATCTATTACTTCATTTTACCATTTCGACAAAAGAAATAAGACAATTGTTGTACCCTGAAGCTTCTAATTCTGTACTATTTCTTTGCAATCTAAAACCAGCTGTTCTACTGTCTGCTGAAATGATTTGAAATTTTAGAAATACTATGCTATATTTTCACCACATAAAATTGTTTATATGCATACCACACAAAAGAAAGTTCAGTAGTATTATTTTAGTTTCTTTTTCTTAAAATAATCTAAATATTTTTACTTCTACTTATGCTTCTGGTTGCTATTTCTGAAGTAATCTAGGTCTTAGAAATACTTGTAGTAATCCTCTTAGCTGGAGGAAAAGGTAAAGGCTTAGATTACTCTCAGTGCTATTGAGGAAGAAAATTGAGAACACTTAGCTAGAAGGGACACTAAAGTGCCTCAAGCTATAGTGCGAGATACATCAAGAATGTTGTGTTTCGTTTTTAATTGTTGATTAGTAGACATCCTAACATAGAAAAAAATACAGACTTTTACAGGCTGATACAGTATTTATACTGAAATAAGTTCTTAATTTATAATGATCAGTTTCATTTTTATTATCGAAAAAGTATAAATTATTTCATATAATTATCTTGGAAAAGAGGACTTGAATTATTCGAAAAGAAAAGGAGCATATGCTTCACATAATCTTATTTTTTGGGGAGGACAGGAAGGTTATATTGAAGACTCATTTAATTTGCAGATATTTAGGAGAATTTATTTTATAAATCGTTTGCAAGACAACTGTTACGAACGTAAATCACTTGGGGAACATGCATATTCATTTTAGTGTAAATAGTAGCAAAGGTTTAGCTTCAACAATGCCACTTATCTAAACTAGAAGAAAATGTCGTTATATATGCTGCTGTTAGAACTCTTACATAAATAATTTTTCTGGCATGAATTCTCTATCAGCTATAGTGTAATCAATCTACAGATTTTTGCCCTCTTGTATTCTACCATCTTATGTGCAGTGATTTCTTCTTTGTACTACAAGAAAAAAATCAGATAACACAAGAAAAATATGGAGCATTTTCTTTTTCATTGGATGAATTTATAATGTTCTCTCTTTGTGTTTTGAAAAGAAAGTACAAATGATTTTTTTTTCTTACTATTTTTGCCATTATAACATCTGATACAATTATAAGAGTGACATTTTATCGTTTTCTCCCATACGAGAAAAAGAAATATGACAATAATATTGTTGATTCTGTTGAACTTTTGTAGTGGAAATTTTTAATACAAAACTTTGTAATTTAAATATATATATATATAAGCAAAAGTATTGCTTATTATAAAATTGGAGCATAATCTGAACTAGCAGAAAATATATACAGATCAATTTAAATGATATGTATATATCCAATTATACAGGGAAACCAAGAAGGTGAAAGTGCAAAGAACAGTAGATTACTGTTGCTATTACTGTTGCTGCTATTATGAGAAGGACACTGACCTGCAGAGATAAGAGGGTTATCATTCCGTTGTATAAGTCTCTGATCAGACCACACTTAGACTATTGTTCTCAGATTTGGTCCCCAGGATTTGGAGGGGATAAATTAACTGTGGAAAGGATACAAAGATGGATGACAAAGATGGTTTCAGGACTGTACAAGGATAGTTATGAGGATCGGCTGAGAGAATGTGGACTGCAGAGTTTGGTGGATAGAAGAAGGAGAGGTGATATGATTGAGACTTTTAAACTGTTGAGAGGTGGTTACAGGGTTGACACTGGGGAGTTCTTTCGCTTGGTTGAACAGCGGGAAGGAGTGATGACAAGAGGCCATCCCTGGAAGTTACGAAAGGAAAATGTGAGCAAGAGGGTAAGGAGTGGTTTCTTTGTGTGGAGGGTGGTTGAGCCGTGGAATGCATTGCCTGATGGAGTGGTGGGAGTGAGAATGGCCAGTGAGTTTAAAGAGTGGTATGATAGCCTTTGTGTTTCTCAGGGGGGGGACCTCCCCTCGATGAGTCTTGACAGACTTTATGTCTTAGGAAGGACCTCCCTCGATGAGTCTTTTGACTCCTTGGAGGCCTGAATAATAATAATAACAGTAGATTACAATATAAAGAAAAAAAATTTAGCGATATGATTAAAAAATTTCATTATTCTCTATAAAGCAAAGTCGCTCAAGCACGTTCTTCAGGAAATCTGTGAAGTATTCTTCGAATCATGATTTTGAACAAAAATATAACAATCTCGAACGTCAGCAGCCGGTTTTTTAAATAATATTTCAAATAATTATCGTGAATTAATTTCTTCGAGAACAAAGAAAATGTTTTGTGGAGTAAGTGATTAGAAAAATTTAGCACACACACAAAAAAAAAATTAAATTGGTTCTCGAAGGTAACGCAATATTTAAGTGAAGAAATTATGCAAGGATCTTTATTTTGTCCAGCCATTAAAATTGTATTGTACAATAAAAAGAGAAAATAAAAATAATTTCTATATTTTTAGTTTATCCAATATAACTAAAATTCAGTTGCCCAGCATAGAACAAGGAACTGCAGTTCTTGTTATAGGTAACTGAGTCACAGCTATGAGCCTGAGATAATCTGATTAAGTGCTCTCTTCAGCGTGAGGGATTATCACACCTTCTAATGGACATGCTGGCCGAATTGCACTTCTTATCCATGTTCTTTCAACAGATAGCATGCATTGTATTCAGATTTAGCTGGACATCTATAGACATCATGGCCAGTTGGGAGGTTAAAAGTTACACACACACACACACACACAAGACTACGAACTATTAATTACACATTTGATATTATTAAAACTTTGCAATTGGTACATCCAAATAATAACCAAAGAAAAAACTAAATCACTATATATGTTGGAATAATACTAGTTGTTGCTGCCACATTCTTGTAGCTTGGTGCATGTCATATCCTAGGTCTGCGCGAGTTTGATTTTTAATGGATGCATACCAAACTTAAAGGATTAAGCCTTGATTTTTTATTACATTGAGTGGGGATCCTTAGCATTTCAGATACTTTCTTGTCTTGTAAAACAATTATGATCAATATAAGGCATTTTTGTTGGTTGTCAAACTACTTTGATGGCCTGTGTTTGTAGTATGGGATGCCAAATCTGATTTATACTGTCTTCTTTTTTTGATGTCTTTTACATGTTTAGACATGTGAACCCCTCCCACCTGGCCTACACAGCAAATGCCACAAGAGCAATGAATCTCATATATGCCTGTTTTTTTTTTCATGGGATAATGTGGAGGTTTTTGTGAATGTAAAAACTTGGAGATTTTATGCAGTGTTAAAAAGCCACTTTAATGTACTCACAGAGCAGCATTGCCACTTTGTAGCATTCTTAAAATCTTGTTAGTAAAGTAAAGGGGCTATCAGAGGTGCATTAAGAATTTTGTTGATTGTCTTGGTTTCATAACCATTGTGGACAAGGTTATGCAGTTCTTCATTCCTGTTAATTGATATACTGGACATATTGTATGCCTCATCTTGTAATTTTTAATAACACCTTTTGTAATGGTGGTGTGGAGCGGCATGTAAAAATCTTCCAGTTGCAGCAGGTTTTCTGTATACTGAAAAGAGCAATCTTTTTTTCTTTGTTTACTTCAACAAAGATATTGAGGAACAGTAATTTTTTTGTGATCTTCCAATTCAAAGAGTGAATTTTATGTTGAGATGCAAGCTGTTCAAGATAATCTTTAAAATGAATTAAGTTATCCATTGTTCCTGACCAAACAATGAAAATATCATCAGTGTAATGTAACCAAGTTTTTGGTTTTGCAATAATTTTTAATAGTGTTCATTTCAAAATTTTCCTTATAGAAGTTGGCCAGGGCTGGAGATCCATGGCAAGTCCTTTTTTGTTCCCAATATTTATCCTAAAATATGAAAAAGGTGTTTCCATACAGTGTTTAAATATAATTCATAAGTTATTTTTTATGGTATTAACAACACCAAAGGAACTATTTCATAAAAAAAAAAGTTTATCATCATCATCATACACATCGAGGATTTAGGCCTAGTATGGCCTGTTCCAGCCTTAGAAGTCATCGTTGAATCGTTTAAGAGGACGTCCTGGTTTTCTTTTTCCTAATGGCTTGTTTTGGTAATCTTTCTGTTTTCATTCTTTGAACGTGTTCCATCCATCTATGTTTATATTTTTTAATTTTTTCAATTACTGGTTCTTGGTTTAATTCTTTCATAATATCTTCGTTTCTTTTGTGATCAAATAGGGTATACTTTGCAGTTTTTCTCATAAACTTCATTTCTGCTGTTGTTAATCTTTGTTTTATTGTCCAGATTTCGCTTCCATACATTAAGACTGGTAGGGCTAATGTATTGTATACTTTTAGCCTGGTTTGTTTTTGAACTAGGTTTGGTTTAAATATAGAGTTAATTACTCCTGTTATTTTTAAATATTTTGCAATTTTTATGTTTATATCTTTTTCATAAGTGATCATACATCCTAGGTAGTTAAATGAATTCACCTGTTCTAAGATCTTGTTATCTAATATTATTTTAGTTCTTGCTGGATCTTGTCCTTTAAAGGCCATAGTTTTTGATTTTTCTGTTGATATTATCAATATAAAAAAAGTTTATATTTTGCTGAATTTCAAATCAGCATCTTCAGCAATACAAATTGTAATAGACAAAAGATCTTTGTCCTAATTTGTTGCCTGCTAATGTTGTGCAAAAATGTTGCTTTTAGGATAACAGTCTCCCAAATTTTTGTCAAATTAATGTAACCATATTTGTTCAGTTTGGAGATTTGCAAACAGACAAACAAGTCAAGTTTGCACCTGCAAGTGTTGCAAGTCTAGCTGATCCTACAGGTAGTGCAAGACCAAGGCAACTCATGATAAAAGTAGTATAAGCTCTGATCACTAATCTTAATATTTACCCTTAATGCAAAGCACATCTCCTAGAGGAGATGTATGGTGTTTTGTATTAAAGGCAGGGGGGCCACTACCCAGACTGGTTTCTACGATCAGCTAGACTTGCAACACTTGCAGGCGCAAACTTGACTTGTTTGTCTGTTTGCTTACTTGGAAAATGGAGTAAAACCAGATTTAAAATAGCTTGGTAACTTTAACATTTATTATACCCAAGATAAAATACTTTCTACATTTATATCTCCTCCTGAGATTTTTATTTAATAAGGTTAAAACACCTTATGGTAACTTGTTCTGGTAAAATACTTATGAGCTCTGTATTACTAAAATCTTGGTATTTCTATTTTTAGCCTGGCTCCCACTGATGAGACCTCAATAAAGGTCGAAACCAGTCTGGGTAGTGCCCCCCCCCCCCCGCCTTTAATACAAAACACCATACATCTCCTCTAGGAGATGTGCTTTGCATTAAGGGTAAATATTAAGATTAGTGATCAGAGTTTATACTACTTTTACCATGAGTTGCCTTGGTCTTGCACTACCTATAGGATCAGCTAGTTTAGAGATTTCTCCATAGCCATGGTTGACTCATAAAATAATCTTTTGGATCTGTAACGACTTATTAATAGCAGATTAGTTTTCTTCCATCTCATCCTGTGTGAAGGAGTGTCCATAGCATGGTCTGCCAGTCCTGCTTGCCATAATAATGGTAGCAAATTTATTTTTTATGTTCTTTCAGGCAGATGTTATCAGATCTTTCTGCCTGCCCATAGTAGGTCAAGTTACTGTCAAAAGAAACTTCATACACTCCAGGGTATGCTAGAGAGAGTGAACTTTATCCTTAGAAGAGCAGATCAGAGTTGCTAAACTCTGATCCGCATGGAATGTGAGCAAGTTGCTAAAACATGACCTTCCCTTAGTAAACCCATGTCGCTCATTGCAAAGTAGAAATTCACTGTCAACCCATTTCTGAATGTGAGCCCTAACCAATTTTTCCAAAATCTTCACCACCACTACCACTCCTGAGATACTAATTGGTCGATGGTTGGATACATTCTTTCTATTCTTGCAGAATCCTCCCTGTTCTGAGACTCATATTATATATAGCCTGGTCAAAGGAATAGCCAGTCAGGTGAGCACTCTTTTAGCATTCATGTTGATATTCCATCAGTCTCTATTGCTGAATTGTTATTGAGTTTGTGCAACAGCTTCAATACCTCCTCTTCATACAGTGAATAGGTAGCAGTGAACTCAATGTTGCATATACAAGTTTGATTGCTTTTGGCAAAGAGCACCTGGTTAAACAACCTCTTCTGCATCTGTAACCCTTCATGCCATCAGGATGTAGGAGAATAATTCTTTCATATTCATTCTTTCTTTTACTTGCAGCATATCGATAGAATTCTTGTGGGTTGTCTTTAGCACGCAGAGCCAGTTTCTTTTCATATTCAGACTTTGCTTTCTGTACAACAGTTGTGACTATTCTAGCCTTCTGCTTGTAATGTTCATAATGGACATCATCCTTATGCACATGGTATTCCTTCCACATCGTCTCTTGCTTAATAAGATTATACATCCATTTGACTCATACTCTATTTATTCTTCAAACTCTTGTACACATTCTGATATCCCGTCATTTAAGTATTTTTTAAACACTTCCCATGTTGCTATTTTTCCCATCCGGCAACCTATACCATTATGCTGAATTAGGTATACTACTCAGTTGGTCATAATTTCCTGCTTTGTAGTTCAGCATGTAACATTCAGAAACTTTGTCATTTCCTAAGTGAGTACCACATGATCACTCTCACTAACTGGAGGTGGGATAGTTACATCTTTAACTGAAAAGCTCTCTGATACTATAATCAAATCTAACATGCTTTGACCTTGAGTTCCTTCTGTCATATGCCACTTGAGGAAGTTGTCCTGCAACAGCTCAATAAATGCAATTTCATTCTTCTCATGAGATTCTACTGCTACCCAATCAATATTTGGATAATTAAAGTCTCCCATTATTATTACTCTTATTGTTGGATCGAAATTCCTTCTCCTTTGTGTTTACTAGCTGTTGGTTGACTCTTCATCCAAACATAAAGAAAATTTCTTTTTTATTGCACCACTCTATGTTCAAATTTTCATGAGCAACATTGAGGAATCAACCAATCTATATTATTACTAACTTAATTTTAGGCAGAGGTTCTCTTTATTATATAAGGTTCCTGCTAAGATTAGAAATATTATAATGAGTGATGCAGTGAAAGAAATCAGGCAAACACTAGATTGAACTTAAATAAAAACATTTAATGCAGTGTCACATAAATTTACATCAAAGCAAAGATTTCTAGTAGGGAAAATACAGTTAAACAATAATTAAGTTTTCATTGCGATACTAGCAAACTACTCAGCTGAGTATAATAATTATGATTAGAACTTATGCGTACAGATTCTATTCTTCTTATTATCAAGGAATCCTATCACAACTTCACTCTGATCAAAGTTATTATTCAATATAGGTTAAGTATTAACTCAGTTTAACTATTCAGCACAGTAATAAAATATAAACCATCAGACATTCATTTGAAGATTTCAACGTTCTATCAACCTAGCAGAATAGTTCACAGAAATTTCAGTTTCCAATATTACATTAAGTTTTCTTACAATAGGCTTCTCTATATCACACGTTCGATCTTGAATAGTTAAATACAGCAATAAGGGTTAAATTATGTTTGCTGGAAATAAGTTCGCTACTTCACATTAGGCATAGAAAAGATAATCTTACCAGCATAAGCTTCTTCGCATCGAGAATCCTATGAACATACCTAAATTCTTGTCGACTTTCACTTTGAGACTGCACAAACTTAGAGGAATGTTTTGTTTCCGTAACTGATTAATAGACTCGGGAGAATATATCCTTTTGCACTGGTTCAACCTAGCGCTATGGTACACGCTAGGAGAAATTTACATAATTTCTCACAACAACCAATCAAGTGTTATCTTAAAGAATTTCCTGGATACATTAAAATTGCACATATTACAGTTTTTAAATTCACAATATAAATGATATTTTAATAGACAGCTTTTCATAACTGTAATTTATCCCAAAAATATATAAATAAATAAATATTAATTAACATAACTTGAAAGAAATTACATAAATAGCATAGTATGAGCATGAGACTATTAGTTTAAAAAAATCAAATTTTGCTCAGGGAATGGTAGATTATGTTAGATTCTAAATGAGGTATTAATAAATTCCAATTCTCTTCATTCAGAATCCAACATTATCATTCTCATCTTTTCTATTTGGTGATGCATTTCTTCATCACTAGCAACTGATCCACCAGGTCTGTAACAACACCTCATGATGTAATTGATCTTGTTAGATTCCACCTCACACCAGATGGCTTCAAACTTACTGCCACATGAAATACTGTTGGTAGTAGTACTACAATCATAGATCTCAACTAACTTGATCAAAGTCATCTTATATCATTAGCAGCATGCGCCCTCCTCTGTATCCTTCCTAAAAATAGAGTACCCTTTACACTCAGTAATACGAGTTAGTATGTCTGATTCTCATCACCAGGTTTCACTAATATCTACAATCTGAGTTCCCGACATATTGACCAAGGCAACAAATTCTACCCCTTTGTGATGTAGAATTATAATAATATGTGGTTTTGTCAATACTGGAAGCTTTCTACAGGACTGTTAATTCACACAAACTTGCATATTAATATAGTTTAGCCAGCCTGGCTGGCCGAGTGGTTAGCATAAGCCTCCAGCCAAAAGGTTGCGGGTTCGAATCCCGCCATGGATGTTTGTGATTGTCTGTAGAAATATTAGTGGTGGTGGTGTAGTTATGGTCAGTTGGTGGAGACAGTTGTAGAGCAGGTGCCCTCCCTCGATGAGTCTTTCGACTCCCTGGAGGTGTTTATTAATAATATACAGCTGCATTTTACAAACTAACCTCTTCCTAACAGAAACGGTTTCATTTGCCTCATTAATTTTTCTAATTTTTAATTGCAGAATTTTTGTGTTTACTATATCAGTATTGGATTAGAATAACTAAAAATTCTTTTAGTAATTTAAGAAGTGTCATATTTAATAATTAAGTATTTATTATAATACGAGTGTTAAAAATAAATACCATCATCATCATATTCCTGACATGTACAGGATATGATAGTACTACATGAAAAATTTACATCATTACTAACTTCCTATCTACAATTTTCCTCCAAATCAGTCTGTTACTTGTCAAGACTCCAACATTATCAGATCTTATATTTCTATCGTCTAAGGCACTTTGTACCGTATCAATCCACCTATATCTTGGTCTTCCTCTGGGTCGTTTCCCTGCCAGCCTGGCAGAGAACACTTGTTTTGCTAATCTTTTCTTGCCCATTCTGTTTAAGTGACCATACCACCTGAGATTAGCACTGCAAACACATTCCTGGATGCTGACAATGTCAAGTTCTTTTCTAATATCCTCATTTTTAATATGATATTGCCATTGATGCCATCTGTTCATGCCTCTAATCTTTCTCAGGACTCTCATATCTGCGGTCTCTAGTCTTTGGTCAAGTGTTTTACTTCTGACCCAGCTCTTAGATCCATAAGTTAAAACTGGTTTGAACACTGTCTTGTATACAGCTAATTTAGTGTTCTGACTAATTTCTCTTTTATTCAGTTGACTTCCTACCATACCAGCTTTGTTGATTCTGTTGTCTATTTCCATATTTAATTTACCATCTGCAATGATTCTACCTATTTTCATTGTCTTTGTCTATTTAATGCTGACCTTCATACCATATCTATTACAACAGTTATTGAATTTAGTAGGGAATTTTGCAAACTTGTAGCGGATTTATTTAGAAGTATAACATCATCAGCATAAAGCAAAGAGCTGACATTAACATCTCCAATTCTGATATCATGTTTAATACCACTTTCCTTTATAATGTGATCCATATAGATAATAAATAACAGAGGGGATAATGTACATCCTTGTCTCACACCAGATTTAACATTAAACCATCTTCTGTACTTCTTTCAATTCTAACTGCTGACTTACAACTCAAATAAAGACTAAGTATTGCTTGATATAATGCCCCATATAAACATACAATTTAGCTTCTCTCTCTTGGCACCTTGTCATATGCCTTTTCCAGATTGACAAAACTTAAGTACAGATCTTTGTTATATTCCCTTGCTTTCTCAACTATTTCTCGTAAAGTGAAGATCTGAGCCTGACAGCCTCTATTTGGCCTGAATTCAGCTTGTTCTTCACCAAGATTTTCTTCCACAATTCTTCTCAACCGTTTCTCAAGTATACTTGCATAGATCTTGCCAGGAACCATTACTGTATAATTATTCCTTTTTGAATGAAATATAACTTCTAAATTGCTTTTGTTTGCATGAGTATGCCAGTGTTAATAAAATTGGAAAAGGGATATGTGTGTACTAAAAGTTTTGGAAACATTGGTCTGTGGAAATATATGTAGAAATGTGAAAGCAGTTTTCACGGGTTGGACAGATCCTGATTATGATTATGTTTCCTCTGAACAGCATTAAATTTAATGCTGTTCAGAGGAAAAGTAATACCTCTAGCAAAAGAGAAAACTTAACTTTTTTTTACTGCTGACAAAGCAGTATTTGTAACATATTTACAGAAAGAAAGATTTGAGGTAATTCCAAGAGAGAAATCTCATGCATAGAGATTTAGGTGCTGTTAAAAGTAAGGCTGGAAGGAAAGGTTCTTTGTTTTTGTTAAGGTTATCAGAATCCAGTTAGCTAAGTGGTCAGCATACTAACTAACAAACAGGCTGCAGGTTCAAATCTTGCCACAGACATGGATATATGTGAATGTCTTTAGGTGGGAGATGAATATCATTGTGTAGGACAGCCACTCTGATTATTGGAGACCTGAAGTCGCCTTGTGAAAAAGAGTAAGGTTTTCTTATTGTATTATAACTAATGTACTATAGGTTTACAAACATTGAAGAATGAGTGTTAGAGATCTGAATTCAGGATTATAGAAGTTGATATTCTGGAAGTTTTGGTGATTTGTGTATTGCAAGGCTTGTTAAATGAGACAGGTAAGTAAAATTTTAAGATAAAAGATCCATCATGTCTCTAGACAGCTAGCCCTCATCAAGACCTCATGAGAAAAGTTTACCTAATGGGCCTTTGTAACAAAGACAGTCAAATGCTTTAGAGAGATCAAGAGCAAAAACCACTGAGGTTCTTCAAACTTTCCAATGGCATTTATCCTAAAATGAGCGAGTTTTCTGTACTACAAAGATTTCTGTAATCTTTACATTTTGGGACCCCAAGATTTCTTTGTTAATCAAAACAGGAGCAAAATCCATATGTGATTATTAGCTGAGGATTCAAGGTAGCACAGGAGTTGAGTGTTAACCATATCTTCTACAATCAAGAAATGCCATGAGGACTAGGAGAATTTTGGGATCCAGTTTAGTCTACAGTAGGCACAATTTTAGCTAAGAAAGATATAATCAATAAGACTCGAGCAGCGTAAGGAGTAACGAAAATCACATCTTAGAAACAAAGATGTGCCATCCATGAAAAAATGGAGAGATTGTTTTTAGTTTGGATAAAAGAAAGGCAAATGAAAAGAGATGTAACTAGTATGACTATCATTCAAGAGAAGGCTAGAGAAATATTTTAAGAACTGAAGAAACAAACTCCACATTCGTTACATGAGGAGATAGCATTATACCACTGAATGGTTTGCAAAGTTTAGAAGGAGATCTGGCATTAAACATGTGGTAATGCACGGTGAGTCTGCTAGTGCAGATAAAGAAGAAGCTGAGAAGTTCTGTCTCAAATTTCAAGAATTCATTAAAAAAGAAGGATATTGTCCACAACAAATTTTCAGCTGTGATTAAACTGGTTTATTTTGGAAGCGCATGCCGAACCATACCTACATCACGAAAGATGAGAAAAATATTCCTGGGCATAAACCCATGAAAGACCAATTGACATTACTTTTGGGAGCTAATGCTAGTGGTGATATGAAGCTTAAACCGCTTCTTGTCTATCACTCTGAGAACCCTAGAGCATTCAACAAAAATCCCATGATTAAAGAAAGACTGCCAGTGATGTGGAGATCTAATGAAAGGGCATGGATCACACAGGTTCTTATCAAAGAATGGCTTTTTAAAGTTTGTGCCCCAAGCATCACCTTCAGACCAATGAATTGCCATTGAAAGCACTATTATTGTTGGACAATGCACCAGGACACCCAAAAGATCTTGAAGATAATTTGCTGGAAGACTTTCCCTGGCTGACAGTTCAGTTTCTGCCTCCAAATACCACTTCGCTGATTCAGCCAATCAATCAGGAGGTTATTGCGGGTTTCAAGAAATTGTACACTCACACATTGTTTCATCGAAGTTTTGAAGCAGTTCTCCTCAACGATGACATTAAAAATGTTTTGGTAAGAAAAATTTGATATTCTTGAAGCTATCCAGCTCATTCAAAAGGCGTGGTCAGAAGTCACTCAATGATAGTTGAATTCTGCTTGGTAAAAGCTGTGTCCATCCTGCATTCAGGGAGACGGAGATGTCTCTGGAATTGGAGGTGAATGAAGATGACATTGAAGAGCTCATAATGGAACATGAAAATGATCTGACGACAGAAGAACACCAAGAAACTCAGTGAGATGTGTTTTCTTCTGAAAAAGAGGAAGATGAAAGAGGACCAATGCTGACATCTGCTATTAAAGATCTTTTGAAGAAGTGGGAGGATGTCAGAACAATGGTCTTAGAATGGCACCCAAATCAGGCTGAGGTCAATAGGCTTGGGGATCTCTACAACGACAATGCTATTAATCACTTCTGAAAAATCCTTAAGAGAGAAAAGCAATTGACATTGGACAAATTCTTTAACGCCCCACAAACAGAAAAAAAAACATGACTGATGAAAATGCAAGACTGTATGTATGTGTTATTATAAATAAACGTAGTAAGAAATTATATAATTTTTTTGGGTCTCCAAAACGAATTAATCCAATTTCCATAAAAATCTATTGTAAATCGATGATCGGTTAATGAACAATTCAGGTAGCGAACGTCATCTTTGAACGGATTATGTTCGTTAACCGATCATCCTCTGTACTAAGTGAAACACATGGGTGATTCTAAACTTCTATCTAGGTGGTGCACCCTATTTGGACATTTGTAAGTGGCCTAGGATGTAAAGTGGGATCTCTGATAATTAATGTTTCCCAAATTTTGGGAAGTTTTATGCAACTGTAATTATTTAAATTTGGTTGATTGCTGCCACAGATTCTAAAAATTGTCTTTCTGCTTTGAATTTACTATGGTGGACATGGTGTTTTATTTTTCCAGGAGATCCTGTGGGTCGTATCCAAAACCTGGTCTGCAAGGCCAGATTGACCATAGTCGTGATTGCAGATGTATAATTTGTGTTCTTCTAAATGGATGGTTGCTGATCTACCTATCTGTCCAAAGTAAGCCAGCTTGCAGAAACAGGGTACTTATATACTCATCCCTTTATATAAGTACTACCCAGTTCCTGCAAGCTGGCTTACTTTGGACAGAGAGGTAGATCAGCAACCCTCTGTTTAGAAGAGCACAAATTGCACATCTACAATCACAACTATGGTCAATCTGGCCTTGCAGACCATGTTTTGGAAAAAAAAAACACCCTGCTCCACTGTAAATTCAAAAAAGAAAGACTGTTTTTAGAATCTGTGGTGGCAGTCAGAAATCAACTGAATTTAAATAAATATGGTTGCATCAAACTTCCCAAAATTTGGGAAACATTAATTATCAGAGATTCCACTTTACATCCTAGGCCACCTACAAAGGGTGCACCACCTAGATAGGACTTTAGAGTCACCCACATGTTTCACTTAATATTGTGTTGTATCTGAATGTGTGTTACAAAAGTTATTTTAATTCCTGAAGATGTCTTAGTGAAGGATGAAATATTAGAAGCTCTAAAATCAGTTTTTAATCCTTTCCCAGTGCTGTAAATATTCCATTAAGCCTCAAAACAGCTTTTTCTCTGGTTAACTAATGAATGGAGCCATCCAAATACAAATGAGGTGAAAACAGGGCCAATACTTATGCACATGAGGCTCTAGCTGGGAACCCCCAAAAATTAGGGCCCCCAGAACATTCTAGCATCTTGTGCCCCACCCTGCTTGGGAAAAGTGAACTGGAAGCATGGCTGGACAAAAGCTTTGGAAAGAGACCAGAAAGAATAACTGTCATTTGGACAAGAAACAAGTTTTTCTACTTTTAGTCCTCTCAAAAAAATTGAGGATTTGCTGATTTGAAAGTTTGCTGGAAACATAAAAGGAAAATGGAGATGTTGATGAAATCCAACTGTGATGAGCTTCGTTCACTTGGAGAACCAAGGCTTAAAAGGGATGAGAATTTAAAGTGGAATAGAGATAAATGATTTTGTGTCAATAAGAATTGCTTCAGTGAAAAATTCATTGGATCAGAAGACTAAAAACAATCCAGTGAAGGAAATTAAGCATAGACATTACAAAGATCATCCCACTTGCCATTCTTAGAAGTCATACAATGTGCAGATGAGAGTGACTGCATGGGGTTTGTTTGTTCCACGAGAGAAAAAAAGCAATACTAGATTGTGGTTTGAATTGCCAATAGGACAAACAACATCCACAGAAGTATTGCTATTGATAAAGAGACAAAATGTTTGGGGAGAGGTTAGGGTTACTCGGTATTATGAACAATTTGGAGAGTGTGAAAATCTCCAAGGATGAATTCATTGTCCAGTAAAGTTGGACTGAAGAAAAATCATCATTTAAAGAAAGGAAATCCAAAAATGTAGAATGATTTGTTTGGTATTAATGACTTAACTAGCAATAAGTTCAGTATGAGAGAAGATATGAAAGGGTTGTTGGAAGAGGCAAGAGTGAGAAAGTGAAATTCGTCGGTATTTTACCTTGATATGATAAAAAAAATAATTAGGAAGGGCTTATGATGGCAAACGATTCAATGCATAGACTGTAGAAGGGGTGGAGTGAGTTTAAGGGAAGGTATAAGAGGGGACAGCTTACACATGAATGCATTTGGTATAAGTAGTATAGAAAAACTAATAACTGGTATAAGATCTAACACAGAGTGTCAGGGAAACTAAATTATAAAGGAAGGAATGGTAAGAATGTGAGTGTAAGAGCGACAGTGTTATACAACTGTACTAATGATGGGAATGGACTTTGTCATGGAAATGTTGATGAGGAGAGAACAATTTCGACTTTGTGTTTGTCTGGTTTGGACCCATCAAATGTGTGCAAAGATGTCTACTTATATAAGGCACTAGTGAAGAATACAGATCTGCAAGTTGTTCAGTTGTCATGCACACTGCAGACAAGCGTATACAAAAGAACATGCAGGTAGATTGTTATGTCTGTACACAAATGCTAGGAGTATCAAAAACAAAATGGGTAGAGTTTGTTGCCTTAGTCCATGTTGAAACCTCAGATTGTAGGTGATAGTGAGACCTGGCTATCAGAATCATACTAACTGGTATCAAGTGTAAAGTGTACACTATTTTTAGGAAGAATAGGAGAGGGGTGCTGCTAATGATATCGGATGACTTGAATCCAGTTAGAATTGAGACCTATGATTGTAGTACTACTACTAACACCATTTCATGTGGCAGTAAGTTTGAAGCCATCTGGTGTGAGGTGGAAATTAACAAGATCAATTATATAGTGGGGATTTCTCATAGGCCTGGTGGATCGGTTGCTAGTGATGATGAAATGCATCACCAAATAGAAAAGATGAGTGCAAAAAGAGTAATCATAATGAGAGACTTTAATTATCCAAATATTGATTGAGTAGCAGTAAAATCTCATGAGAAGAATGAAACTGCATTTATTGAGCTGTTGTAGGATATCTTCCTCAAGGAACTCGAGTTCAGAGAGTGTCAGAATGCAACTATTCTGCCTCCAGTTGGTGACAGTGACTAAGTTTATTAATGTTACATTCAGAAAAGGTTACATGCTGAACTACAAAGCAGGAAATTATGACCAGCTGAGGAGTATACTAAGTTCAGCAGAATGAGATCAGTTGATGGATGGAAAGAATATCGACAGTGCATGGAAAATGTTTAAACAATACTTAAATGATGTGATATCAGAGTGTGTCCCTAAAGTTCAAAAAATAAATAGGGTAGGAATCAAATGGATGTGTAGTCTTATTAAGCAAGAGATTCATAAGAAAAGGATGATGTGCAGGATAGAATAGTCACAGCTGTTGTACGGAAAGCAAAGTCTGAGTGTGAAAAGAACCCACCTCTGTGTGCTTAGACAACCCACAAGAATTCTATCTATATGCTGCAAGTTAAAGAAAGAATAACTCTTCTAAATCCAGATGACATGAGAGTTACAGAAGCCTATTTTGCTAAAAGCTATCAACCTGGTGTATGCAACATTGAGCTCACCGCTATCTCTCCAGTGGATGAAGATGAGGTATTAAAGCTTTTGCAAAAACTGAATAAGAATTCAGCAATAGGAACTGATAGAACATCAGCACGTGTGCTAAAAGAGTGTTCAGCTGAACTGGCTATTTAATATGAGTCTTAGAACAGGGATGATTCTGCAGGAATGGAAAGAATGTATGGTAATTCCATTGCACAAAGGTGGTGCAAAGACTGATGTATCCAGCCATCGACCAATTAGTATCTCAGGAGTGGTTGTGAAGATTTTGGAAAAATTGGTTAGGGCTTGCATTCAGAAATGGGTTGACAGTGAATCTCTACTTTGCAATGAATAACAAAGGGAAGGTCATGTTTTTAGATTATAGAATGTGAGCAAGTTGCTCACATTCTATAACAATGTTACCATTCAACCAGACAAGGGGGGGGGGGGATGGATATGTCATGATGCTTTTGCTAAGGCTTTTGACAGAATACAGCATGGTAGTCTGTTGCATAAATTGGAGAAGAAGGGTTTAGATTATAGAATAGTAGCATGGATAAGAGGATGGCTGACTGACAGATATCAAAAAGTTATATGGGGGGGGATGTGTCTTCAAGATTTAAGGTAACCAGTGATGTGTTACAAGGATCAGTGCTTGGTCCACTGTTATTCAAGTTGGAATTCAGGGGCCATATAGCAAAGATTGCAACTGCAATGCTGAAACATGTAAAGATAAGGATGTCATTTTGCCTCTTTACAAGGCCTTGATAAGACCTCACTTGGACTATTCTCCTGGTTTCCATTGTAATTCTGATCTATTGGAGAGCGTGTTAAAAATGATTTTAGAATACTGATTATGAAGACAGACTGAGAATTTGTGAACTGCAGACACTAGCAAACAGGAGAAAGAGGGGGTGATATAATTGAGACTTACAAACTTCTCATAGGGTCATACAGGATTTCAATTAATGGAGAGTGGGGAAAAGACAAGAGAGCATCCTTGGCAGGGTTGAGTGCTAGATTTTTCTCTCATAGGGTGGAATGGATTGCCATTGGATGTTGTGAGTGCAAGCAGTGTGAATGAATTCAAGAATAAGTATGATAGCTGGTGCGTGGTGTAGTAGGTGGACTCCCTCGATGAGTCCCTGACTACCTTGAGGTCTCTCTCTCTCTTAATAATAATAATCTCCTAATTTTGTAGAGTATAGCTAAGAAATTTTTAGCCAAAGATAATCAAAAGGAAATTTTACGTTGGAAACTGACATGGTACATATCACAGCCAACACAGATGCTAGCCACCTGTAGTATCTATGTATATGATAGGTACATACACAAGTGCAGCCTGTCAGTTTGTTTTATTATAGTTACTGCATCAAAAAAAAAAAAAATCATGAATGATATAACTGAAATTTTTACTTCAATTACAAATAACATTTACTGTAACAACTCCACCTTTTTTTTTTTTTTTTTTTTTCCAGAGGTGACTGGTTGTTAAAGTTCTTATATCGTACATCTTCAGCTACACTAAATATTGCTGGCCTTCAACCAATCAAGTGGGACAACAGAAGAATGTGTAATGTAGATCTTAGCGATGTGGTAAGTTGAGCATGTCTGATATAACCCAGTGTTTTATCTCTACACACACACACACACACACCCAGCCTTTAGATATCATTGAAACATGTTCTGCAGTCAAACTCAGTCACTGCATTACTATTTCTTCTGCATTAACATCATTCCTTGCTGCACTGTACTTATTAATTACAAAAATCCCTCAAGGGCTTTATTATCCATCTGCAATTGGAAATCAGTTCGATGGTCGGATAAATTAAGGTTAGTTATCTGGCTGCTGTACAGAAAAAGTCTCTGACCTCAAGTCCGAATTTGTCATCTTAACATCGAAGAAATCAGCAAATCAAAATGCGAATACTTTTCAAAATTCCTTGACCAAAATATAGACACCATACTCCTCCAGGAAACACATGCCACCACCGAAGAAGAGGAAAAATATATGGCCACCAGCTCCTAGAAGCAACCTACCGTCATGCGTATGGTGTAGCTACATATGTCCATAACAACAACATCGAGCAAATTGAACTTGTTACCACGTCAAGTGGTGATGATGAAGCTGACCGAATTGACGCTTGTTAATGTCTACAAACCACCAAACATTCAATGGCCTCAACAAATCCTCCCTTCTAATTTAACCAACAATATACGTGGGAGATTTCAGTAACCACCATGAGTTATGAAAGTATGCCCAGAATGATGAATGCAGTATAGTCCTTGCTGACTGAGTTGAGGCCTTCGATATCCACTTGATCTTTGATGCTAAAGAGCATAGCACCTTCAATTCAGCAGTATGGAGAAGAGATTATAACCCTGACCTCTGTTTTGTCACCTCTGATAACATAAATGAATCTCTACCTAATCGAAGAAGAGTTCTTAGCAAATTATCTCACAGCCAGCACCAACCAGTCCTCCTTGATGTAGGCATAGAAATACCTCTTGTCCGATCAATTCCCCACCCGAGATAGAATTTTCAGAGCCGATTGGGAAAAATATGCCACTGACCTTGACAAGTGTGTTCGCTTCATATCTCCTGTACCCAGTAACTGCAACTGATTTGTAGGAGCTATCATCTCTATAGCTAAAAACATATCCCTGGATGGAACGAACTGCATGAACAACTTTATGAGAAATTTCTGGAGAGCGGTGATTTGGAAATCGCAAAAGATTTCCTTCACGAATTGGATGCAGCAAGACAACAAAGCTGGACTGAAATAATTGAGAGACTGGACCTTAGGCACTCCAGTAGGCTTGGAGTGTGTTACGGTAGGAGGTGCTACATTGGTGACTACTAAAAAGACTGATATTACAGAAATCATACCATCGAAGTCAAAAGAGAAGTCAGGGAATTAAAGGGAAAACTACAAGATGAATCAGAATATGCCAGGCCTTTCAGTGACGAGGAAATCAACAATGCACTAGCCAATACAAATACGGAAAAGGCCCCGGGGTTTGACAGAGTTCACCCAGAATTTCTTATTCATGCTGGCAAAAATATCAAAAAATGGCTCGCCTGTTTCTTCTCAGAAATAATGAACACCGACATGTTACCGAAAGAATTTAAGAAAGCTAAGATAATAGCTCTTTCCAAACCTGGAAAATCAACTGACAACCTACAAAACTATTGACCAATCGCATTACTAAGCTGCACATATAAGCGCTACTGGAAAGATTATAACAGCATAAACAACACCATCTTTGAACATGTTCCGATTGAACAGGCAGGATTTAGGCCTAATCATAGTTGTGACCAGGTTCTGGTGCTGACATCATACATAGAAACAGGCTTTCAATGAAATGTAAAAACTTCTGCAGTTTTTCTTGAACTAACTGCCACATACGATACTGTCTGGAGAGAGAGCATGCTGTATAAATTAATGAAAGTACTACCATGTTGAAAAACAATACGCTCAGCAATAGATATTTCCGTATTGTCTTTGGAGAAAATATTAATAACCAGAAGAAACTTAACAGCCTACCACAAGGTTCAGTATTGGCCGCTCTCTTATTTAGCTTTTATATAGCTGACATGCCAGATACAGTATCTAGAAAATTCTGCTATGCAGATAACATAGTGCTAGCCACCAAAAATAGAGAACTAAGATGGGCAGAGGAAACCTTCACAAACAGAACTTGCCTTCATGCATATTTACTTTAAGAAATGGAGAATACAACCAAGCCAAAGTAAAACTGAAGTGTAAACTTTCCATCTCAGTAATAAATTGGCACAAGATGAGTTGAACATCCCATTCGGAAATTCAGTCCTACGCCACAATAAATACTCCACATATCTAGGAGTTACACTTGACCGTACTCTATCATATAAGAAACACGCTGAAAACACAGCTGGAAAAATAAGGACAACTAGAAATAACATCATTCAGAAATTATGTGGTATTTCCTGGGGTGCAGCAGCAAACACATTATGAACATCTTCACTCCATCTGTTTTTTTCTGTGGCGAAGTACTGTGGTCCACTCTGGCTCAATAGCTCCCATACTAAACTAATTAACCATCACCCTAACACCACATTGTGACATATCTGGAACCATAAAAACAACTCCTGTTTAGTGGCTTCCAATGCTGAGTAACATAATACCACCAAATCTATGAAGATGTGACTCTCTATTATGAGAACATGACAAAATACTGAATTGCCTATACATAACAACATCAGAACTACAATTTAACAGATAGAAAGCCCCCTCTTTGTGAAGCTAAAGATCTGAGAATGACTAACAATAATACCAAAGATCAGTAGAAATGAGTGTGGAGCATAAATACCCAACTCAAAATTTGGTTTGATAGGTGCTGCCTCAACATTCCACGTATGGAATTGAGCCCAAAGACATGGATAACACTGAACAGGATTCGTACCAGCCATGGAAGATGTGCAAGCTTTCTGTATACAAGTGGGGGGGGGACTTTCCTCACCAGAGTATGATTGTGGACACCCGAACCAATCAATCCATCATATTTCCACTGAGTGCATATGTAGGTCAAAGAACTTGATCTTAACTTATAAGTGCTTTGTCTGTTGAAAGTGTAACTGCCTATGTTTTACTTTGTTTGTCATTTACATTTTTTATTTACCTTTTACATATTTGTACTGATTTATATACATGCACTTTTATAACTGTATGTAGATTGCCATATGATAAATAACCAGAAAAAGTCAGCTGACACAGTAACTCATTGAAGGGGCAGATAATTGGAGAGCACTGTGATCAAAATCAAAACTATCATTTTATCATTGGAGCCAGAAAGTCTTATGAACAAATGCAGTTCAGTTCATGTTGGTATGCAAATTCACCTCTTTAAAAAGTATGAATATATAAACACAGTCGAATTTTCCAGGTTCTGTACTTTGATAGTAATGTTTTTGCTGAATTTTAAATTATTTTTGGAAATATTCAATATTTTTAGATATTTGCATAAGGAAAGAGGTATAAATAATAAGTTAAGGATTTTCTTTAAATAATTGTAACAGACATGGGTAGAAAGCCAAAGAAAAAATTTTGTTATGATTTTCACTGGTTACAAAATCGTCCCAGATCTCTCTTTATAAATGTGTAGCTAATGTTTAAGGATTATGTAATTAAAAGATAAGAACATGAAATAGGTAGAAGAAATTACTTGCTCGAGGATTTGTGATAGAAATGAATAGTTCTTCACCTATTTTCTTTTTGCTTGGAATTTCCTGTAAGAAAGATTTGCTTACTAGCAAGAGGGAAAAAAAAAACAGATTAGAAATTGAACAGGAAATGCCACATAGGAAGGATAGTCAAAATTTTTATTTTCAATGTGAAAATTGTTTCTGTCAAGATCGGAGAGAGCAGGTTCATTTGTAGTGCCATTATGATGAGGGATGGGTGACATGTAGCAAATACTAGTAGCTATCATATTCCTCCAAGCATCAAAGGTTAGCTGAAGCATATACTAGTGACTTATAATTAAGCAAGAAATTGAACTAAGCCCATGTTTGAGATTATAAGTTACATATGATGTTCAATATGCTCTTGCACTTTTTCTCTTGTTTTATTGTATGTGTTTAAGGAAGCTTGTCAAAAATGAGTCAGAGGCTTCTGTCACTACTGATAGGTTAGTTTGCCGATAACCACAGTAATTAACTTTAATGAAATGAAAGTACAGAATTGCCTTTGTCATTAATCCACAGACTACTCCTTGGTTAATATGTTATAAAGTGGGAGTAGTTGATTCTTGGTAGATGGTGAAATTGTTTTATCTTATAATAGATATCATCTGGCACTTGCATGACAGCATAAGAATGGAGCCCATCTGATAAGAAATTAAGTTGGTGTTTTTATTGTCATAGGTCAATGACATTCTTGCTGATATTTTAGTAAAGTTTTCACCTATAGTATCTTCAACTATAGTTGAAGATACTATAGGATATGATATATGTATATATATCATATATATATATATATATACACATACAGGCAGCAAAATGATATGCCATTTTGCTACTTGTATACATGAAAAATGACTTCTGCATTGATTTAGCTCAGTATCTCCACAGATCTAGCTCCTACTAATGAGATTTTAGTAAAGGTCGAAATTGGTATGGTAAGTGAACTCTTCCTATATTGCATAGCATGATGTGCATCTGGAAGGAAGTCAGCTATGCATTATGTAACAAATTGATCTGAAATCAGCTACAGGTTGTGTTTCTGTATTTATGTACGAGCATAGTATTGCAGATTTTGATATTACTGTTAATGGCAATTTTAATTTTGTAGAGTGCTGAAAATAAAGAATATAAAGAAAACTTCATGTCTTTATAGCTTTTAAAATTTATTTTTATGCAGGTAGCAGGCCACATGGATTATGCAAACAAGATGGATGTGATTTTGAAGGCTGTTGGTGTTAGGACACGAGATGATATTGTGGATGCAGATGCAAAGTTGAGAAAATCTCGTTCAGATGTTCCAGTAGGCTTTAAAGCATCAAGTTTATGTAGTAAAAAAAATAAGTCAAAGTCTGACAGCAACCTGCATCATTATTATGCCTTAGAAAATAACAATATTTTGTCATCCAGTGATAGAGAACGATCTCTATCATTAGAAAGCATTAGGAGCAAATCAAGTACAAGTTCCATTCTCCTAAATCCAAGTGGTTTACCAAATTCAGATACTATATCAACTTCAATTAGGCTTTCTAATGGTAAGGAGTCACCTATGATTGATTTATATGACAAAAAACAGGAAGCAGCAGCTAGCGCAATTCTGCTATCTTCCCATGGCTGGAACTGGAGTGCATGGGATGAAGTCAAGTGAAGTTGTAAAATTTGAATACTGTGGACTATTTTATTACATAATAAGATGGAAGCTACTGAAAGTTTACAAATATGTGATATCCCTTTCTTTCATGCTTACACGTGATCAGAATACATAATGGAGACAACTACCGTGTTAGAGCAAAACTTTAGTTTAATATAAACCAAAATGAACACTCAATGTTTAGACCTTCGTATCAAGGTCATCATCTGGAGCATGTATATACAGAGAAACAAACTGCACTACAATCTACATGGTTTGCTAAAGTTACTGACCAACCGTTACAACAATTATTAGCCTGACCTCTGGTGAAAAAAAAAAACCTTTACTACATCAAAGCTAGAGTCCTACTATTATTATCTATTAGGTTACAAAATTAAATTGGGCTGGAGAGCAACATGTTTATATATATATATATTATTAAAAAAAAACTATATGATTATACATATAAATTTCAACCAATTGGTATGGAATAGTTTCCAATAAAAGCTGAAAATTGTTTCAAGTCCTAAAGTATGCTAGATACTAAGTAGTCTAAATATGTGCCATCCAAATTCTTGGAATTTTTATGCCACCATTATTGTTGAGATTAGGGTGGTTAATCAGAATTTCACATGCTTCTTTAAATTTTCTTTCATACCTAGTTTTGTATTATGTAAAGAGCAGGTACTTTTCCAAGCAGTTTGGTGTAGGGTGTTGAGAGCATGATCTGAGAGGCCTGCTTCACCAAAATTGTTATTTAATGCAGTTTTTTTTTTTTTTTTTTTTTTTTTTTTACACGTATAAGGATTGTAATCCCTATACGTCCAGTTTCACCAATATAAGATAGGTTACAGGCGCAATTAACTTCAAGATATGCCAGTGGGAGGAGAGGATCCTTAGAGGAGTTGAATATGATTTATAATTTTATAGGTGGTTTAAAATTGCATTGAGATTATAATGGTGTAGGATTCTATTGATTTTTTTCTGATAACCCTTTAATGTATGGGATGGCTATGGTTTTACTGTAATCTATATTCTTTTTTGATGAAGTTTTATAAAGAACTTTATTAATAGTATTTTTGTTATAGCCATTATTTATAAATGTGTTGGTAATAATCTTTAATTGTTGATTAGAGCAAATTGTTATAGCTTTGTTTTTAAGGGTGTTAATGACTCCAAATTTTTGCAATGGGTGGTGATATGAGTTAGCATGTATATATTGGCCAGTATGTGTCAGTTTGCAGTAAACCGTGAAGGATAGACTGCCTAAGGGAAGACGTGTGACCAGTGTATCCAGGAATGGGAGCGAGTTCTGATTTTCAATTTCGATAGTAAATTGTATGCGTTCATGTTGTTTGTTCAGGTGGCTAAGGAATGCATTTAATGTTTGATCGATCGGGTGGCCAGATAATGAAAACATCGTCAACATGTCTAAGCCATACTGTAGGGTTTTAGAATAAAGGAATCAAGAGCACTTTGGTCAAAAGCTTCCATATAAAAGTTAGCAATTGGGGGGGGGGGGGATAGTTTTGAGCCCATGGCCATATCTTCTTTTTGTAGGTAAAATTTATTTTGCCACACGAAATAACTGGAACATAGTACATGGACAAAGAGGGCCGTAATGTTGGGCGGAAATTTGTTCTGTAGAAGAAGAATTGCCAAGTGTTTTGTTTATAAAGCGTTGTGTGTTCTTTATACAGAAGAGGAATCACCTGCTAATTTCTTGGCTAAGTGATAATTAGGGCTGTCTATTCCTTCCATTATTGGCCCAAGCAGAACGTTTTGGTTGCGTACTTTAGGATGGAGTGTAAGTTTTTTAACAGTGTCTGATGGACTTAAGTAATTTCTCAGTTGTTTTTTTTATTCTGTTAGTTGGATTATAGTCTACGAGCTGATAGTGCTGTTATCAGAGACTAGTTGATTCATCTGATGGATGTAAGTTGATCTGTCAAGGACATGAGTGGCATTACCTTGGTCCGATTTTGTTATAATTATATCTTGATTAGCTTTTATTGACTTGATTGCTGCTAGTTCTGTTTTTTTAAGAAATTTTCAGCTTTTACTGGAAACTATTCCATATCAATTGGTTGAAATTTATATGTATAATCACAGTTTTTTTTTTTAATATATATATATATATATATACACATACACACAAACATGTTGCTCTCCAGCCCAATTTAATTTTGCAACCTAATAGATGATAATATGAGGACTCTAGCTTTGATATAATAAAGTTTTTTTTTTCCACCAGAGGTCAGGTCAGTAACTTTAGCAAACCATGTAGAGTGTAGTGCAGCTTGTTTCTGTATATGTGTGTATGCTCCAGATGATGACCTTGATATGAAGGTCGAAACGTTGAGTGTTTATTTTGGTTTATATTAAACTAAAGTTTTGCTCTAACACAGTAGTTGTCTCCATAATTTTCCATAACATATTATAAAATGAAATATTTATAATTAACGTTACTTGCTATGTAATAGTTTACCTTATGTACTAGGTTCTTAGTAAAGTAACTTAATTCTTTTCCCCTAATTCATAAGTTAGGTTTGTATTAGTTGATTGATTTGTTTACAATAACAGTGAGATATTAGTAGCCTACTGATTGCTTTTTAATTGTTGGTCTCAAATGGATTTCTAATCCCAAGAGGCTATTTTTGTTTTATAACAACATTGTCATTTGTCCTGTTTTTTTTTTAAGTGGTAGAGACTGTGTGTCAGAGCTGTTTATCGAATTGATCAAAATTTTCTTTCTTTGAACCCCCCTCTTAGGAAACATTCATCCATCCTTTACAGCATTGTTTTTCAAAACAGCCCACCACCCTTTACCAGTATGTCATATTGATACAGACCTTGCATGCTACTCCTAAGCGTGGAATTATTGCATAGATGGCATAAAATACACAACCTTAATATTTTTCAGTGGAAAATTGGGATAGGAATTGGACTTTCAGATATCAGTAAACATATATACTAATGTTTTTACCAAGACTTTTCTCCACTTCAACATATCAGTTTTAATCAATGTCCCATATTATTCCCCTACAGTAATATATATATAATTTTTTTTTATCAACTAACCATGCATGCCAGTTAATAGGATTGATAAGTAAAAATGAACTTTTTTTTTAATACAATATGGTTCTAAACTACACTTCATACTGCATTTATGTATTTCAGGGAGAACATAACTGGATAGCAAAGGCAGACCATGCATTTTTCAGCATATGGTGGTGACCTTGACTCAATTTATGTACCACTCTTATACTTTCACATGTTGGATATACAGCATGTGGCAAAATATGATGCATATTATCCTAATCCTATCCTAAATTGTGCTCACGCATAGACCTACACTTTTTACTGTGTAGCCCTATGGAATAGGTTAGTTACTCCTTATTCCTGGAGATAGCTTGTGTGTTCATGGGGCCGGTTTGCCTGCTTGCGGCAAACCAGCTAAAAAAAAACCCAGCTAACTTGGCTATGGCTGAGGAAGATCCTTGAGCTCCTCACATTGTCGACGGGAATTGAACCTAGAACAACCCTTTCCCCAGGCATATGGGGAAAGGGTTGTTCTAGCTGTGAAGCGCATAGCCACTAAGCTAACCGCATGTACATTTTTAATATATCATATTCTAAAATATCTGAAAATTTACAAACATTAAAAAATATATATTTGCTAATAAAGTTCTCTCATAGCCCACTGATCAAAATTTGAAAAACACTGCTCTATAGGACCTTTCTATGATGTGAAGTCATACCACCTTTACCACAAGTTGCCCCAGTGTCCTGAAAATACTTCAGGTGCAAGCTTTGTTTGCTTACACTCGGATAAAGGATTAAACCAAGTATATAATTTCTTAGTATCTTTCCTTTAGTCATATTCATGTGTATAATTATCACATAAATTAATGGTATTTTCTCCACGTCACAAAAAATGTTAACTGTTTTTAGAATAAGATTAGGAAACCAACATAAAACATTGTGCCATATAGTGACACTAATTCTGATGATTTATGGACAAAATGTTGTTGGGCCCTGTTATACTAGTAGGCCACACTTGTCTGGTTAATTAAATATTCTTTCAATAACCAAGCACATGTGGACTTCATTAGTAGGATGATTTAATTTATTAGACTTAGCTTATAGAATCAGTTATTTGTGTGTATATATATATCTTATGTAAGAAAGTGGTGAGTTTTGTAAAATATTCACTTCTTTCCCATTTTGTAATTTGTTTTAGCTCTGGCATAGAAAATTATTAACAAATTATTTTTCTGATAAGTAGATATTAATTCATTGGAAGAAATTATGAGATGTGAAGTTATTTTAAAATGACACAGCATATAAATTCTGAGTGATTAATTGGAAATTATAATTAGATTAAAACTTAGTGTGTTTCAGAACAAGGTTTTACAGATTTGGGATTTTAGAAGGCATGTTTATAAATTTCTTTAAATGTTTTAAGTTAATGTGATTGATATATTCCTGGTCATATTGCATGCATTGGAGCACAGTAGTATTTAGGCTTAGAGTGGGATCTAGTTGATGAAAGTCTTTGGGGAGAGTTGATAAGTGGAATGCACTCTCCATGAGTATCGAGATTGTAGAAATAGTAAACTTTAAATTATGGCTTGATAGCAAGATGCCATTCCACAATACCAATTCATAGAATAGAAATTAAAATAATTTAGCTATTAGAGTTGATAACTTAGAGTTCATGATTTAAATCTTGATATACTAGTATAATGCAAGTGCAGAAAGTGGATCTTTAATTATGTGTTACAGGCATACAAAGTAGTGGGATGTGAAAGCCTTCCAATGCTGTTTTTTCATTCATCGTTTAAGGTGTCACAAAAGAAATGTCCTTTACAGTCCAATAAAGAGACTTCAGTTTTTGCACCCCCCCCCCACTTGGTACCTTGTTCTTTAAATACCAATTACCAGTGTCATTCTCATTTAAAGCCTTAAATTCCATCAAACCGACAATATCATAAGAGTAGCATTCCGCATTCTTCCCTTGGCACCGAACTTGTCATTTTTTTTTTTAACCTCACAGTGCCAGTTTCTGAAGCCTATCTACATTGCTCTGAGGTCATCATAAAATGTTCTGCTTGTATTTTAGTTAAATTCATATTCTCATAGGATTCCATTGTATGGACAGTATGTGGTACTGGAGTTGGGGGAGGGAGACATTTATTTCCACTGTATAGAAGAAGTCTTCTATCTTGTGTTAGGCTCATTAAGCCTTTCCTTGCCAAATAACTTGGTATTGTAGAAATTTAATTCTGTGCCACAGGGCCGTTTATTCTTCACAAGCTTCTGTTTTCATTTTACTCTGAAAGCAACTCTTGAAATTCATTATAGTTTGCCCACCAATTAGAGATTGGTGGGCTAATTAGCAGGTCACTTCTGCACATCCCAGAAAAAGGAGAATCCATTCCAATAATAGGCTAATCAGTCCATATTGTGGGATGAGTTGTTTATTATTACACGTCGGAAAATTAACTTCTCTTTGATGATTATTGTAGTTAACTATGTTGCTTGTATAACAGTTGGAAAATTTTACCTATAAAGCACGTGATTTCGCGTGTTGGCGACCAATTCAGACGTCCTTCATTTCTTTCTCCCCTTCAGCATGAATAGGCTATTCTTGGAAAGATGCGAAGCAGGGACCTACAAACGGTGGGCGAACTATATTTGCCTGCTACCCATATATATATATATTTTAATTCAGCTAAAGTTCTAACTTACCATATTTTTCGCCTTTATAAGATGTGCTTTTTTGTACTGAAAATTAGGATGTGTCTTATAAACCAGTGCATCATCGCTTGTCAATAATACATGAATAGTTGCATATTTGTTAACAGTCATGCATTTAAACTAGTAATTGATACATTATTATATTTAATTTTTTTTTATATAACCCATGGATTCTACGAAGCACAGACAGACCTATACAACTGCATTTAAGCATATTCTTAAATACACATTCTCTGCAGAAAACCAACAAAATGCCGGAAATTGAAAATGAATTATAACTTGGATAAATGGATCAAAGAAGATCAGGACTTTTGTAGATCGTATCTACAAAAATGATTATGATTATTCAGTGAGCAAAATTATTGTCAACAGAAAGCAATATCATTGATTTTACATGGTTGCCATCATGGTGTGCTTTCGGTTTATGAAGAGAAATGATTTATACATGCGTGCAAAAATGAAAATATCACAAAAAATGCCAGACACTTTGAAAATAAAATCTAGTTTCACAGATTCATCATAAATGCTAGAAAAGCAAGACAATTATGAACTTTCGCAGATTAGCTAATATGGATGAGGGTAATAATAATTTTAGTTTAATCCTTTATCCAAGTGTGAGCAAACAAAGTTTGCGCCTGAAAGTATCTTCAGGACTGTGGTAAGGTGGTACAACACTAGGTCACTCCTTGCAAAGGTGGAGCAAGCTACCAACATTCCTATCTCACATAATGCAAAACACATCTCCTTGCGGATATGTCTAATGTTATGCATTAAGGGAATGGCCACAACCCAGACTACTTTCGACCTTTATTGAGGTCTCTTCAGTGGGAGCCAGTCTCAAGTGGAAATATCAGGCAGAAGCATTAGCAGGTCATCTCTACCTATAGGAGTTGCCAAATTAGTGCCACCCTTTTTTAATAAATTACTCTGGATTTAGAGAAAGATGTTGTACATCTTTCTCTGGTGTTGTACCACCTTACCACAGACCTGAAGATACTTTCAGGCACAAACTTTGTTTGCTCACACTTGGATAAAAGATTAAACTAAATTTATTATACTCTAACCAAGTGAAAAATAAACTTTCAACATGGATGAGGATACATGCAATTCTCATGTACTGTTGACTCCAAATGTGAAAAAAAAAACACTATACTGTGTGGATGGAACAAATATTACCACCTTTTTTAATTTTTAAAAGAAAAACTTTCTAAAAGGAGTTTACATTCATATTCATCCAAAAGGATGGATGAATGAGGAACAGATAAAGTTATGGATAAAGAAGGTGTAGTTTGGAAGATGGTCTGGCAGTTTATTTACCATAAAACTGAAGCTGTTAAGAATGAGTTTCACAAAAATAGCTGTAATCCTAGGAGGACTTCCTTTAGATATATCAATTAAACAAAACGTTTAAAGGATTCATGAGAGAAAAATGGGTCAATTGGATGCAGTATCTACCACAATTTCACAGGTGAGAGAATGGGTAATGAGTTCATGGAATGAAGTGAAACCCAAAATTATTATAAAATCTGATAACTAATATTTAAGGAATTGACAGCGTATACTAGAAATATAGATTAAATAAACTTTAATATATACTTTCCGATATTTCGGCGAACGTCACATTGCCATCTTCTTGGGAACTTACTAAAAAGACACGTGCACACAAGTACTAATAACAGCAAATGAGACTGAAGCTAGCGTTTTCCTAAAGTCCTGATGGTGCCCCCTGGTGGGCTATATTGGTAGTTCTTGGCCTTTGGGCTGAAGTTCTAATAAAAGTTTCCCAAATTTGGGGCAGTTTCATGCATCCAAATTTGTTGAGGTTTGGCATGTTCCTAAGGGCCGAGGCTGATTCCATGAATAGCCTTTCATACTTGAACTTGCTGCGGTGTATTACTGCGGCTTTCTTCCATCTTATTCTGTGGCGAGTATCCAGAGCGTGGTCTGCAAGCCCAGAGTGGCTGTACTGGTGAAATCGGATGTAATCCTTGTGTTCTGAGATTTGCTGTCCTGCCTGTTTGGCCAAAGTAGGACAGTTTACAGCTGCAATGGACCTGGTATACACCAGGTAGGTCTAGGGGAAGTGGTTGGTCTTTGGTGGAGCGGATAAGGGATGCCAGTTTTCTATGTGGTCTGTAACTAGTGGTCAAGTCATGTTTTTTTAAGATTTTATTGATTTTTTCCGAGGTGCCTCTGATGTAGGGAATAGTGATGGATTTAGAGTAATCTTTTTTGTGAAGGGGAGGGGATGGTGGGTTGTGGATAACTGGGTTAAGTATTTTTTGGATTTTTTTGGAGGGGGTAGCCGTTGGCTGAGAAAGTGTCACGGATGTGATTTAGTTCAGTGGTTAGGGCTTGATCATTAGAACAGATTATTTTTGCCCTGTTGAATAATGTTTTGATAACTCCATATTGTTGTGCGGGGGGGGGAGGATTGTTGGTGAATGTATCTGCCTGTATGGGTGGGTTTTCTATAAACTGAGAAAACCAAGGTTCCATCAGGTTGGCGGGTGACTAGTGTGTCTAGGAAGGGGAGGTTATTGTTTTCCTCTTTTTCCAGGGTGAATTTGATTCTAGTGTGTTAGGAAGGAGAGGAGTGAATCCGGGCCATGTGGCCAAATAGCGAAAACATCATCAACGTAGCGAAGCCATATGGTAGGTTTTTGTGGGGCTGAGTTTAAGGCTTTCTCTTCAAACATCTCCATGAAGAAGTTGGCCAAGGGTGGGGAAAGTGGTGAACCCATGGCTATCCCCTCTATCTTTTCAAGTTTGGCATGAGTAATTCTATTGACAGTACTGAAGATGACTTATTCAAGTCAGCGATGACTTGGTTTGTGATGAAGAGTGAAGATGAATAAAGATTTGAAAAGATTAATGAAATTTATAAAAATAATTTGGTTTATATTAAAAAAAAATGACAGCCTATATTTTTACCAACTGCAGGGCGAAGGCCTCTCCCATTGAGGGAGATTTTGGATCTACTACTCCCATGATGAGTGGACAATCACAAATAATCATGCTTACGCGGGATTCGAATCTGCAACCTCTTGGCTTGAGAGCAGATACGCTAACCACTTGGCCAACCAGGCCTCTTATATGTCAGATTTTTTAAGAATAATTGTTTGTTTTTTTTATCTAATAAACGGAAATACATGTATTAAAAATTAATATTTATATGAAAAACTTGATGCAGCACTTTGTGTATCTCATACCGTGGAGAATTTTTTTTTTCCCAAAATTTTCAACATGAAAAATGTGATGCATCCAATACAATGGTACATCTTATAAATGTGCAAAATATAGTAATTCTTAAATATTAATGCTGCAGTTGATATATTGAAGTTTTTTGTGTGTGTACATTCAACCCCCCCCAAAAGGTTGTGCACTTATAGTCCATCTTATTATGTACAAGTTAATAGAGACCAAACATGAAAATTTTTCAAGCCATTTCAGGCCTGCAATAAGCAGGACAGTGGTCTCACTTCTGCTAATGATATTTATTTCCCACCTGAAGACAATCACATTCATGCCTATTACAGGATATGAACCTGCAATATGTTGGTTGGAGAGCAGGTATATTAACTAAGTAGTCATACCAGGCCAGCAGATTTATTTAGTACTGTTTTCTTATTATCAAGTGCAGAATCAAAATTTACATACTCAACTGTAGTACCACCAAAATTCTTGAGTGGTTTACAACCTTTGCTTATAAACACCTGAGAAAGGATCTTGCCAGGTGTGATTACAAGAACCTTTGCTTAAAACTTGGAATATACAACCTGGGAAAAACTTATCATCCAAGGCAAAAGAGGATGGTTGAACCAGATTAAAAAGATCACTGGGCTTTGTAGTTGGCCACTGCTGCACCAAAAGACAAAAAAAAAAAAAAAATGGAGAGACAGTGTGGCTAGGGTCACAAGTCTTTAGACATAATGAGACTGAGCAAGAAAATATATATAAACAGATTTTTTTTTTTTCTGCTATAAAACAAAGCAGCAGCGAACACATGAAGTTGACAGACACGCTGGATAGCAAGAGTAATCATGTTTATAAGAATGGATGAAATCACATCCAGTATGTGATTTCATAAGCTTGTCAAATCACAAAATGAAACAAGACTGTTTTACATTAAAGAATATTTAACATCCTAAAACAGGCTTCTCTCCTTTTTCTTCACCCCCCCCCACAAAGTAATTTTAAGTTATCTGCTGGTTTTATTTTATTGTTAGCTAATTCTTTGTACACAGCACTGGCTTGACAGCCACACAAAAACTTTTAATCCCCACCACTTACCAAAGCTACCTGAAGACACATTCACAAATATCCATACCAAAGTGTTATTCAAAACAGGGACCTTTCTAGGCTGAAGAACAGATGATTTCCAGACAACCAACCATATATTTAAATAATTATTGCATGTAGTGCTCTCTCTCTTTAAAAAATTCTACTGTTCATAAACATATCACAACATAGAACTTCATTGTAATGCATTTCAAATATTCTCTGAATGATATGAACTGTTGCAAAATAATAATCCATTCTTATTGTAGTTGCTTACAGTCATGACTTAGTCTCCCTGTATCGTAACATTATAGAATTTATTAATATTAAGCTTTTCAGGTAGGTAACAATTAGTGCTTATTGTGACCTGAACAACTCAGCAGTATATTTCATATGATTGTTACTCATTCTTCTAAGCTTACTTTTACTGCCATTATTCACCTCTAATAAAATATAACAGTTAAGGAAACAATAAAGAGCTGTTGAAGTCTAAGAGTGTGAGATGCTATTGATCAATGTATTATCACATTCTCATTGACATTATTTCTGTATGTATTTTTTTTCCCCTTGAATGCAATCAGTTCACATGGCATATATGGTTAGCTCAGTAAAAATGAACTTAAGAAAAGTATAGTGATTATATAGATGAAGCTAGGTTCATATATATGCCTGATAGATTTCACATTTGTATATGAGGTGCTTATCAAAGTCTCTTTCCTTCCATGCACTTGCTAATTGCACTGAACAGTGAATTGCTTTATTCCATCCATCCCTGTTGAATCCTACCTCAGTGATGCTTTCTAGATCATGTAATCTTAGCTTTTAGACATGTCATCTGAATTTGATGCATTAATTATATATAATTATAGTACACAGGAAAGTATATTTTTACATAGTATAAGAAAAGTATAGTTCATTTGTTATTCTTCATGTACATGGTAATACTGCACTATATTTTTTTTAGAAACTTTGAAATATTGCACAGTTTTATCCTGAGACTTCTTGCAAGAAAACTTCACAATGAAATGTAGTATTTTATTCTAAGTAGTACAACTATTTTAAGAATGGTTATCTTTGGCTCAGTAAAGTTGACATGCTTGTTTATAACTGTTAGATTCATCAAGAATGAGGGTTTCTTTGTCTGCGAAAATTGTGAAATGGAAACAGTCAGTTTTGGGCTTTTTGCAATTTGTTTTATAGGCTTGCTCTGAGATGAAAATGCATGACCTACATTCAGTAGAAATGAGCATTTCATTTAGATAATGTTATTCTAAGAATGTCTCAGAGCCAGATAAGGAGCAAACAGTACTATTATTTAATGTTGGAAGGGGATCTTGTCAGCTCCTATCTTGTTGATTAATTATCTGAGTAGTTATTGCTTGTATTTAGATTAAATAATTGAAATTTTATACTTTTTTGTTCATTAGCTAATTAACTCTCCAGTACAGAGAAAGACATTTGTAGATGTTTATTGTTTTCTTGGATTAGACTGAATCAGGTATAATCACAAGCATTGTGTTATTTTTTTAATTTGGTTCATGCAAATACTTGAAGCACTCGATCTGCATGAAGTGCACTTGACTCTCACTCCAGGAAACATTACTATAACAAACTGCTGAGTCCCAACCATACAGCTGTAGGTACAGTGCTATACTAAAAGAAATTCACTATAGCAATCTATTCCTGTATGTTTACTGCAGTGAGAGTTAACTTTATATGTAGCAATATTTTTTGAATGTTCATTAATGAATTTTTGATAAAGAAAAGTTCATGCATAATCACAAATTTTTTAAGTGCAGCTCTGTTGTGATAAATATATTGTTGAAATATTTTATATTGTGTATCTTGGCTAATTTGTACTTTTTACTAAGGGGGATATAGTAGCTCTCCCTTGCAAGTATTTTGTAATCTAAGAGTAGTGGTAGGAAAGTTTTCTTTTACCTCATGAAATACTGTAATAGTTTTCACACAGTAATTAATACAGGTATCTCCATGAAGTCAGAAGACTCATCATGGGAGAGCTATTATTCATACAATACCTGTTATGCCTCTTCCTTCAACTAATTCACTGACAAAGCACTTACAACCACCTCTGGCAACCCATTCACTACCGTCCTAACACCCTTACTAACCACACTCTTAACTTCCATAGGCGATCCCCTCGTTCTTGCTCCTTCCTGCCACATACCGAAAAAAGTTTTCAATTTCAATCCTATAAAATCCCTTTAATAATTTACATGGTTCTAACATGTCTCCTTATTTTTAAAGTCCAGTCTACCAATCTTTTCTCATAAGGAGCATTCCATAGAGCTGCCACAATATTTGTCACTTGTCTCTCCACCATATCATCCCCATGGAATCCAGGTATACAGATCTTCATTGCAGTTGTCCAGATGTGGCCTTATATTGGGGAATAATAACCTATCCCTTCTTGTTAGTGTGTTCTTCAACTACCACATTATTTTTGCTATCTTCCCAATATGCCCTCAAAATTTCAACTCCCTGGCCTGATCAATACTTGGCCACCATTTACCTTTGTATATCTGCTAGTCCATATAAAACTTCTGCAGGATCTCTGCATCACCTTCATCCCTATACATTATATAACTACTTATAAAAGGTTATAGGTCCATCACACATTAGCAATGAGTGGCTAAGGGTAGAAAGTACAAGTACTATCCCCTTAGCTTACCATACCAGTAAACAAAATTGAAATAAAAGAACTCCATCCTTGCAATTTTATCTACCAGCATTTACATTATGCTACTTTATGAGAAACCACTATTCAAGTACGGAAATGTATATTAATATTTTTAGAACATAAACATTGACATCAGTTATATGGTATAGTGAATATGTTCTTAAGCAATTGGAGGAAGTTACAAAGGTGGTGAGTCTTATTGAGACATTTTTAAGTGCCTCTGTAGTGCAGTTAGAAAAGACTCAAGTTTGGTTCTTTTCATGCCAAGAAGTCTTTAACATCGTTGGCTATCACTTTAGCAACCCCATTATAATAACTCATTTGTTATAACAAATTAGCAAAAGGTCCTAACAGAGTGCTACTACAAAGAAATGTAGTAGCATAAATTATTCCTTTAGTCCCTACAAATTTGTTATAATGAGAATCAGCTAAATGGACTTTATCAATTGAAAGTGCTAGTCTTAGCAGACTTTTCCTACTCGAAATTTTCAGTAACTCTTTCCCAAAAGATGTGAACTAGCCAGAGAACATATGCAGCTAACATACAAAAATAGATTTGTGTGATGTGGAACAGTGCAGTATGAAGTTGCCACATCAGATAGTGTAGGGGTCCCTGTGATGAGTATCCCATTGAAAGTGCTGTATAACATCTCTTGCAATTCTTTCTTTAAATTTCCCCATTTTGTTATATTAACATATGCATATTTTCAACCAGCATAAGTCAGCATTTATGGAAATTGCAAATTATTATTATGTGTCAACAGCATCGAACGATTATACTCCTTCCAACTACCAACCACGCTCAAACTTGCTTAACTTTTTTCGTGATCCATTAGTAGCAGAGACTCTACCAATCGACCAACCTTTGCTGCTATACAAAGTATTCTTCACTTTTAATAGCTTCTATCCCAAATGTAGTTTTAGTCACTTTGATTTGTAATTCAAATTGTTTATGGAAATGGCAAATATCATGGTGCATGTGACTCACTCTTCCCCAGAACTACATTTTATCTACTCTACACAAGAGAGGTCTCAAAGCCTTAGCAGTGTCACATCTGGAAAAGTGATCACAGAGAAGATTGGAATGTGGTGATGTGGTTGTATGCATTGGCAAAAAAAAAAAAATGGGAATGCCTATTCTGAAGATGAGAAGTTGGTTTGATGGCATATGGATGTTGACTAACAGCTTTGTGTGGTCATACATATTAGAAGGAATTGAAGGAATAGTGGCAGCCAGTTCACTGAGGCAGTATCCATGGAAATGCAGAAAGTAATTGGAGGAAGGATAAATCTCTTATGGATACAATCTAGTATTCTGAAGGAGGGTTGGAGAAGGGCTCTCCTTCTCCAAATATACAACATTTTAATAACATGCAAATTCAAAATGTGGAGAAATGCATTCAGTATTTCTGTATTTGCTCATTTGTACCAGGGATGGCTTAGATACGCTTGAGTACATCTAACACCTAATTTCACTGATGTTGCAATTCCATCCTGCCACTGAACAACCCTTTCTGCAAACACCAAAACAATTTAATTCCATTGCCATGCAAGTCCTTATTTGCAATCATACTATGGCAGCAAATCATAATCTTGACTCTCTCTCTCTTTGTTCTCTTTTTCTAAATTCAGATTATCAACAAGAAATTTTTTATGTTAAACTTGCAACTTGTTTATGAAACGTAATTCATCTCATGGAAAGGTGGCAGCATTTTTTTTTCTTTTTCCCTTTCAGAAACAGGAGTTGCAATCCCTGGGGCTTAGTTAAACATGTCAGAATTATCATACCAAATATCTGAGACATTCCTTCACAGCATATATTTGTTAAAGACAATTTCTCCCTTTTATTGCTTACATCTTCATCTTAGTATTATTACCACGAATACTGCTGTTCTGTTTATTATATTATCAGTCACACATTCCATCTTCTGTAAACTAATACCACACATTATCATATAGTAAAAGCAAATTGTGATAGATTTAATAGACTTTAAAATTTTCTTTCATGAAAAGTCATTAAATATATCTCCTAGAATATAATAAAAACACATGCAGATTACTAAGTAATTGAATGGCTTCAGTTTTATTTTTTTAATATTAAAATTACATGAACCTTGTGTACAGGAAGAAAAAATAAGTAATATTTCATACAGTGTAGTTGCTGTATGAGAATCCAGTAATCTGTTGATGATGTATATACTTATCTTAAAGAAATGTACAGTGTTGAAAGTGATGGCTATATGTATATAACCGATTGTTGAAATACTGATTAAAAGACAAAAAAATAGTTTTTTACATATTTATATATTTCAATTGTATAAATAGAAGATATTTAATAAATGATTACTATAATTGCTGTGGTATGTTTTCTTAGCAGGGGAATAGTATGAGCATATATTAACATTGTTTTATGGTGGCTTCACATTAAGATCATCTAGAGTAGGGCTTCTTAAACTTTTTCCACTCGTGACCCCTTTTCGCCCGAGAAATGTTTACGCGACCCCGGGTATATAGGTATACAAATCAAACATTTACTGATAATAAATCATAAAGAAATTTAATAAATTTAGTTTAATCCTTCATCCAAGTGTGAGCAAACAAAGTTTGTGCCTGAAAGTATCTTCAGGACTGGGGTAAGGTGGTACAATACCAAGGCACTCCTTGCAAAGGTGGAGCAAGCTACCAACACTCTAACCAAGTGAAAAATAAACTTTCAACACCTTTCTCTAAATCCAGAGTAATTTATTAAAAAAGGGTAGCACACCATTTGGCAACTCCTATAGGTAGAGATGACTGGTTCTGCCTGGTATTTCCACTTGAGCCTTGCTCTCAATAAAGGTCGAAACTAGTCTGAGTTGTGGCCCTTCCCTTAATGCATAACATTAGACATATCTGCAAGATACTGAGATAAGAGTGTTGGTAGCTTGCTCCACCTTTGCAAGGAGTGTCCTGGTGTTGTACCACCTTACCCCAGTCCCGAAGATACTTTCAGGCGCAAACTTTGTTTGCTCACACTTGGATAAAGGATTAAACTAAATTTATTATACTCTAACCAAGTGAAAAATAAACTTTCAACATAAAGAAATTTATTTTAAAACAATTCTCTGGTATACTTTTACCATTTATTAAAGACGAAAGCAAATTTGCATACTAGTGAGATGGATGTGCTTGTTTATTTTTACATAAAGAATTAAATCTTGGCTGAATATTTGATACTGCAGGACGTAAGAGCATCTTCAATGTTTTTCAGAGTTGATCGTCAATGCTGATCGTGAAGGCATAAATACGTTTGTATTACGTATTTATGCCTTCGCATAATACAAAATGGCAGAAGTATGTTTAAGGCCATTTCAGAAATTGTTGGAAATTCTGTTCCAAGCCAAGTTCATTTAACGATTTTTTTTTTTAGATAACTCAAGTTTTAAATCTGTGTCGCTGATGTCGTTTTAATCGCAGATGATTGACGGTTTTTATTTCAATTGAGTATAGTTTATGAACCGAACTTAGTTTTTTATGATGATGAGCAATTATAACTCTTACAATTAAATCTTTGGGAAGGTTATTTTCAATTATAAAATCTGTAGCTGTAAACATTTCTAAAGAACCATATGTTAACTTTTTTAGTAAAACTTTTATCTTTTAATATGTTACAAATTTTTCCTTTAAGCGACATGTTTAAATCATTGAGTTTTTTCAAAAATATCTCACAAATAACAGTTTTGAAAGCCATAAGTCATTATGAAAAAAATTAACAAAATCGGATTTCTGCTCAGTTAAAAATATAACTTCATCTTTCAATTTCAATAAACGATATAAACTTCGCCCTCTTGAGAGCCACCTTACCTCTGCATGTAGTAATAAGCTTTTGTAATCGGAGTCCATGTCTTTGCAAAGGTTTGAAAACAAACGACTGTTAAGGGCACGGCTTTTAATGAAGTTAATGATTTTGACAGTATCGCGAAGCACATCTAACTCTGGTGATAGTTTTTGGCTACGAGTGCCTCTCGATGGATCATGCAGTGAGTAAAAGTGGCATGTTCATTGCCCACCAGCTTTAACTTTTGCTACAAATCCAACATTCTCGCCCATCATGACTCCAACGCAATTTTTCCACTGTAAACCTTCATTTGTGAAAAACTCGTCGACTTTAAGATGTATATCTTCCCCCCTCTTGTGTGCCCTTCCCAAAGGCGACAAAGCAATAATTCCTCGTGTATGCTTCCTTCATGAACATATCTTACATAAAGTATGAACTATATATAGAATGAAACAACTGATATAGAAATATCAGTTGTTTCATCTAAGTGAATTGCAAAATTTGCGCTGCTGGAATTGATCTTTACTAATTTCAGAAATTCTTTTGGAAACAGTATCATTCGATAAAGGAATTTTACGAATTTCACCCCCATACTTTTCCCCGACATTTTAATAGCAGCAGGTAACACGAGATCTGTCGCGTAGGGCGTTTTACTTTTTGCAATTAAATAAGAAGTTTCGTAAGATGCAAGTAACTACTTTTCGTTGACAGTAACAAATTTCTCAAAACATTGTTTTTCCTTATTTGAAGATTTTAAAAGTAGTTCAAAATATTCCATTGGTTTATTGCAGTACGCTGCGCGCTTGGATTAAGATGTCTCTTTAGTTTGTCTGGTTTCACGCTCTCCTCAGTAGCCAAAGCTCCATTACAAATTAAGGAAAGAGGTTTTTCCACACCATCATTATTATTAGAAGTAAATCCATATTGCAAAAAATTCGACATATTTTCTTTTTCTTGTCAATTTAAGTGTACCTTCTAGCGAAGACTCTGCCGCATTGTCATCAGTATTTTTACCTCTTTTGTCTACATTTAGCCGCTTATCCATAACAGAAAAATATTTTTTTCGGTTATGATGACGGTAGGAAAATATTAAATATTGATAAAGACTGCGTGGCATGCGCATGTTGTGTGTTTAGAACCAAGGCTGCAGTGAAGTCTCGCGATGCAAAACGGGCTAGCGCTTCAAAATACTCCTAATGGTCTTATGCAATTATTAACACTAAAAATAATTATTATTGCACAGGTACTTCCATGGAATCCTAAGAATTATTGTGGGAGAAACTAAACTATCAACACAGTATCTATCATAACTCTCCTTGAGACATTATCTATTGCACTCACAACTGATTCAGCCAATCCATTGATTCGCAAAGCAGAAAATCAAGTCCTCACGTCCATATGACCACACTCTTACCCAACTTTTCCCCTCCATCAATCCTTTAAGCAACATAAATGTTTCGTATAAAAAAAGGGGGGGGCGCTTTTTTTTTTTTTTTTTTTTTTTGCCTATCTGCAAACCCCTCAATTTGTCCTCACAGGAAACATTCAGCCACCCACCATCCTGCTTGCTTGCCTGCCTGCCTCTGAATCCTCTCTGCTGCTTCCTCATCCCCAAGCATATTGATATCCATCCATTTTATACCATAGTATTGCTTCAAGCTGTCTCCTTAGTATATCATATTTAATCACCTGCCTTATAGTTCCTCATATACCCCTTAAATGGAATTTCTCCATTTTGCTACCATCCAGGTCATGATCACTACCTCTAACTAGAGACAATGGTCTGCTTCTATAACGAGACTTACCACTCGTACTTTGAGTCCTCTCCATCACATTTTGCTTCAAGTAATCATCTTTTAATCAATGTATAAATTCCATTTCCTTCCTGCCATCTGATCTTTCCTCCTTCCAATCTATGTCTTAAAAGTTGAGGTCCCCCATAATAATTACTCTACTTGCACTCATACTAATCTGCTGATACATCTCTACATCATCCGAAGCCTACAGAAGCAACTAATTTTACATTTTGTCCTATTGGTTTCACAATCTCACACCATTGACTCAAAAGAACTACCATGTGCTCAACTGACTCCTACTCTTGTTTACTGCAATTCATCAACAGTACCCCCCCCCCCCCCGAAAACACTAAACCCATCGCATTCTATTCCTGTAACTACATCATCTGCTGTTAAGCCAGCTCTCACTAATGCCTATAACTTATGGCAGTTTCTGAAAGTGTGGTACGCGTATCCCTGGGGGTACGTTGCAATTTTCGGCTATGCATCATTAATGCATGGAATTATTATTAAGAAAATAAGAATTATTTTAAACGTATATATTTCTCAATTAATTATGTATGAATTCTCCTACTCAAATTGCCAGTTACTATCGTCATGGCGATAGTAACTCAATCCCTGCAGTAAACAACTCGCCCTTCCCAATAGCATCACTATACTGGAGGCACTAGTAAAATATGTAGTTTTATTGTATCACTGAATAAGGTACAGAGACATTTGCAGTGTGTGTAATATATTTCTTTTATAAGCAATTAGAGACAACTTGGCTAAAAATGGCACTTACTAATGAATCACACCTCCCCGCCAACAAAAACTGCTATATAGATTCAAGCAAAGCTTGAATGTGTTGCCGGTGCAACATATGGTTTTGCTTGAATCTATATTGAAGAGAATTAGCATTAAATCAACTGTTGGCTTACCTTTGTCTTTGGTTCGCGCGATCTTTTGTTAATACCACACCAGTCATATGCACTTCATAGCTGTATCTCTACTGGCCTACCATTGCTGTCTGTTTGGCGTTCATCTTTTACTTTTCATTAGCCATTTGTGAAGGATTGTTCATTACGTATCTCCAGTCTTGTGAATTATTGGTAATTTTTGCTTGAATTAATGGAAAAGAAGATGAAGCTATTTGGGTAGATGACTTTGACGATGGATACAAGGAAACTGTACTCGATAAAAGTAGCGATAGCAAATAGGAGTTTCTTGGTAAGTCACGCCATTTTCAATTTTTTTTTCCTGGCAACTTTAGTTTCCGAAAATCTCCGCATATATTTTAACACCACGATTTTTTAGCTTTAATTTTGAGGAAAAAAAAGTGCGACCCGTAATTTTTTTAGCTTTCAAATTCTTAAGTATGGATCATTGGTTAAAGATTGTATTTATAAAACACACAAAAGAGAGCAATATAGCAAATACAAGTAGTTGTAAGCAACAAGAAAACGTTGATGTATCTGGATCAAATGAAATTGATAAGGTGGTGTCGTCTGACATCTTTAAAGAACCAACCAGGAAGAAGATGAAAAATCGTCGTCAGTGTGATATAAATTACTTGAAATGTGGATCTTTATGGACGGGAAAATGAACCTATTCCAAGTTTTGTTCTATTAAAAATAAATCATATTTTTTGTTTACATGAACATACAAATTCAAATGAAATATACTTTATTTTGATAAGGGGGGTACTTGGTAATAATGAAAATTTAAGAAGCGGTACGCGGATATTTGAAAAACACTGACTTATGGCGACGTTGCACTAACCAATGCCAAAAACTCCTCCCTCTTATTCCTGATGCTTTTAGCATTCGGATATAGAAATTATAGCATCCTCTTAGGCCCCAACCACCTTTACATCATGAATTAACGACCTCATTCAACATTGTTGCCCAAGAGACTAGATTCCACATTTTTTGTATCCATTCTAATTTCTTTAGTTTTCTTGACTGTGCTTGTACACTGTAAGTGAACATTATTTTTAAATCGAGTTTCACATTAAAGTATTTAACGTAAAAACATTTCATGAGTAGTATCTATCCACATTAGAGCAAACACAAATGGGTGGACTGTCACACGAAGTAACACAGGAAATTGTTTCAATTTTTTCATGCTTTTCACTGTTCTCTAGCGCGTAAAGAGATAACTACAGTAGATGTGCACTAAAACTATATAAAAAATGTGCCGCATATGTCTCATAAAAGCAATACCTCAAGATTACTATTGCAAACAGCAAAAGCACAAAACTTTTAAGATAGCAAAGTGAATTTCCTAACAAACTACATCCGTCGTAACTTTACAGGAAGTATTGCATAAACCTTTATTGCCTTTTATATTAAAACTAGAAAAAGAAAGTGTAGCTGAGATCAATGAATGAAGAAAAAATGGAAAGCTAAACACATTAGAGGAACCGAACCCAAAACTATCACTGATTATAAATGGCTTACGATGAAGAGAAGCAAATAAGTGCTGCATCTCGTGATTCCTAACTGGGGGACGAAGAACCCGAATTTCAGGAAGAAAAAAATAGTTTGTCTAAGATCGCCTTATCTTAGGAACTGGTAGAAGAAAGGTGAACAATTCCTCTAGCAACCAGTCTGAATTCGACTATATTCGAATGGCTTAGCGTTGTATTTCTATTAAAATAATAGAATTTATATAGTTCAGAAAGTGTAAATTATTAGATTGCGATAATGGTTTCTAACATTTTGGTTGTTTTCAAGGATCCAGTCTAATAATTTACACTTTGAAACTGTGTAAATCACCATCACACATTTTATATACTGTATATGACAGAAAAGAGTTGCGCTATACAAAGTTAACTTGGTTTGCGGACCAAAAAAAAACAGTAGTTAAAATTTAAATAGACCTCTTTAACTACTGTTTTTTTGTCCCCAAACCAAGTTAAATTTGTATAGCACAACTCTTTTCTGTAATAAACAGTATATAAAATGTGTATGATGGTGATGTATTATGACATATAGCTGTTTGTAACGTTATATAACCTGACCACGCTTTCTCTTAGATTACACATAACTTTCCAAAATTCTGGAAAATGCTCTCTAGCCCGTAATATTCAATTTGCCGGCCTGGTTGGCCGAGTAGTTAGCGTATCCGCTCTCCAGCCAAGAGAATACGGGTTCGAATACCCTAGAGCATGTATGTGTTTGAGATTGTTTTTTTCACCTTCTTACAAGTGAATAAACACTCTCCCAAGATGGACTTCGTTCATGGTGAACCATGAACGAAGTCCATCTTGGGAGAGTGTTTATGGTTACTTCGTTCATGGTTCACCATGAACGAAGTAAACTCAATTCTCCCACAATGGGAGAAGCCTTCACCCTATCGTGGGTGAAAATACAGGCTGATCATCAATATGTATAAAATCAAATGATTTTATCATTAAAAGAAAAGTAAAAGTATGATTATAGTTTGTCTAAGATCGCCTTATCTTAGGAACTGGTAGAAGAAAGGTGAACAATTCCTCTTTAGATATTCTTGGAGATATTGGAAAGATTCTGTTTTCCATTAAAATAATGACTCGCCTTAGAAAATATTACATGCCAAAACACTTGGAAACCATTTTTTTTTTTTTTTTTTTTTTTTTAATGCGGGATCCTTTGCATTTATTGATTACCACATTACTTGCTCTTGTAAATTTCTATCTCTGGCAGCGTAGCATATTTTCCGCCTTACTTTCGCCTTTTTCTATCATATAGCGGGGGGGGGGGGGGTAATCATTAGCATCCCACATCAGAAACAGTTATGTAATACTTATAATTTTGCGGATAGCATGAAGGAAATCTAGAAAGGATGTTACCCACTAATATAAACGCATTCTTCGATTACTTACAGCAAAAGTTTATCTCCGATATTAGATATAAATCCATTTTATGAAACCTGTCTAGAAAACTAAGAACGAACGAACGAACGAAGCTTTTTTTTTTTCTTGAGCTTACAGACCCATCAGTAAGCAGATAGTGGTGTCATTATGGTAGTGAAATCCGTCCACTACCAAAGAAACAACTGTGCCAGCTGTGGGATTCCAAACCTAGGACTGGAGGGTGGATATCGAAATTGCATTTCTAAACTAGTGAGTCTGATGGTTTAAAATGCCTTTACTTTGATACGTTCCTGCTTTTTTTTTTTTTTTTTTTTGTCCAAACGGCTGTCAGAAAGCTAGAAACCTAGAAGTCGACTAATTTCCTAAGAGCTCTGCAATTTCTTTATGATATCCAACTGAAAATGGCCGACTAGTTAGCATTTAGGTTTTAAGATAACGACTTTTCTATTCATTTCTCTTCCTCCCCCCTCTCCCGAACGAATCGCTCTTCCATTCAGCAAGATAGCAAATAAATGGAAAAAATAACCTTCGTGGCTAATTATACGGACTTTGCAATGAACAGGCTATGGTTCGAATTTCACTGCAACAGATATAATTTATTTTTTTACTAATGCGAATCTCACCCAAGAAACGCTATAAACTTGTCGCATATTTAGTGTCATGGATAAGTGAAGAGTTTAACTTGCATTGGAGACCAAATGTGGGACTTTAAGACAGCTTTAGAGGCTCCAATAAGCAGTCTGAAATCGGAAGAAGAAAATCATCTGCTATCTAAAAGACATTTACAAACATCTATGCCCCAGTAAGATTCGAATCCACCTGTTTGGCTGGAGTGCGGATTCTTTATTACTGGTTAAGCAGGTCGTACGCATTTGTTAGAGAATACTTCGTTTTATACGTGACTTTCTACCACGATGACTTCTCTCCCCTTTGAGATTGCAAAATGATAGCAGAAACTGCTGCACTGGTTAATCCCCCCGCGCGCAATGTTTCAATCAGAAATCCTCTTACATCAATATTGCTTCCATTTGTCACGATGCTACATCGCAATACATTCACCTCATAGTGGTGTCTCGAGATGACTTGGTGAGGGGAAAGGAAGTAGTTTCATTTGTGCAGAAAGATTTCGCCAGAATACTAAGTTTTTTTTTGCATCGCAAAATCGTGTATTGCATGAGTAGAACTTTGGTAAGCAACGCTTGCTGTCCGTAAGTTTAAGGTGATATCGAGTTCTAACTCTTGTTCTGGGCGTTAAACTATGCATACACTTTTGCAGTTCCAGAAGATGCAAGATTATTTTATCCGGGAGAGGATTCTATTTATCACTTCAGTGAAATTTCAAGGGGGGGGGATGAACTCGCTTTCTGTGGAAGCGAACTTTTGAACTATGCTCAGATGTAGTTTAAGCTACACTTGTTACGAATCATTATTTTTGTGTTTCTTCACACAGCAACAATCCCTCATAATTGGTAGATGGTCACTTCAATAGGCTCTAAACGAACTTCTCTTGCGTGTGTGTGTTTTTTTTTTTTTTTTTTTTTTGGGGGGGGGGAGGACGTTCCGGTATTGAGAATACTCGATGTTGCTGTTAGTCAGAAATCAAAACATATTACGCAATATGAGTTCCTATTGCTTGATGAATAGAAAGCAATTTTCAGGTTTGTCCTGAGAAGCGGCTTCAATGAGAGATTAAAATTAAGACATCAGCAGAGGTTGTATAAATAAATCCGAAAGAAACTGTGAGCCGGATGACGCACTTTCTTTGTGACGTAACGTCATTAGACGGAAAACTAATGACGAGTACAGAGTGCGACATCTAAAACGAGTACAGACAGGCAGTAGTCTTGATCCGACTACAAATCTTCATGCTGGATTTAGTTTGGTTAGATTGGAACTACAATGACTATCAAAACGTGTGGTAGGTATTAACTGCATACTGCAACTGGAAGAAATGCTGGCTTCTTTAATTCCTTCGTAATTTTTTATTTTTATTTTATTCATGTTCAATTCTGGATCTGAATGTTACTATGTTCCTTTTATTAGAGTAAAATGTCCACTGAGTACAATTCGTTTTCATTTCATGTATTTATTTTATTTTTAACGAAAACTAAAGCTCATACTCTCATAACACAAGATGGATTCCAGTACGGTTACGAAGGCCGACAGCGATAAACAGTTCAGTGACCATGATAAAGTTTGCTTCCTTTGGGATTTGCAGGTGATCGCATGGATATCTCCCCAGGAAATATATTAAACTTAAAATAACATTATTCCCCAGTAGTTTTTCATGATGACACTTGTTAGTCTTACTGGTAAAGCTACAAAGCGTTAACTTATTATGATCTGCCAAATGCGTGTATTCCCAGTACGATTTGTGTCTTTACGGGAGGTAAAACGTAAGTTTCTATCATTAAAATACTCCTATCTTTATCATCACCTACAGTCAGCGGTAACAGCTTCTTGAAAAGGCTTAGATATTGAAGAATGAATTCACAAGTTCAGGGAACTTGTGCAATGGTATTTCCCAATGGATGAAGTGAGGAGTTCTAACTCGAACCCCTGTAAGACAAAGACATTTGCTCTTGATAAAGCATATACACTTTTATTCGGTATACTTCCAAAATATGACCAGTCGGCCATTGCCCCCA